>NC_141081.1:32745517-32908017 GCF_041138505.1 Cibotium barometz | reverse complement strand
CGAGATGACCAAGAATGTTCACAATTTATGTACCATTAAAACCTGGCTCAAACATTATCATTAGTAAGAGAGAGAGAGAAGAAGAGAGGGTGAAGCTTTAACAAGCTCTATGTGTAGATTCATCTTTAGCAACGAAGCAAACATTGAATTTTGAATCACATAGGAAAACGCGGATCACACAATGACTCCTAGCATGCGGAGCTTAGCCTACTACAGTCGGTGACTTCCTAGAAAAGCCTCCACTATTGCCATCAGTAGCTATAGTAAAGAAAAGCTCTCTAGCACTTAAAAACGAGAGCTTTAACAAGAGTTAAGTGGTGCATCTCCATAGCCCAAACACGCAACAAAAGAGAAACAAGGAGTTCCAACAAAAGCAACTAGGCAAGCAAACATCAACACCAGAGTCAGCAGTAGCTCCGAGTAGGTAGAGCAAGTAGTTATGTACTTGGGACTGTGGTGACACAGAGGCCTACACGGAGAAATAAACAAATTGCTAGTAGTAAACCCCCAAAAAAAAAGTTGGGTGTAAATTGTCTTATGCAAGAAGGTGTTCACATGCATATCATAAAAACAGCCATATGCACTTTAAATTTGGTATTCTCACACCAACATCATTTGAATACCTCTGCGACATCATCAACAAAAGTCTTCGCAAATCATTATCAACAAAACATTTTAAGTAAAAAAAATTGTAGGGGCCGCCAATATGAGTAGGTATTCATGTGGGGATTTATGTATGATGATGAAAGAGTACAGTTCTCTAAATGAGTGGGTACCTACCCTAGCTACAAGTCAAAAATAGAATGTAAAAGCGGCCAAATGAGCATGCTAGTGTGTGTGAAAAGAAAAAGCACAATCTTTGTAAAAATGCCGCAACCACATGAGTATGCGAGCATATGTGTGAAAATCATAAATGGGAAATTGCATCTAGAAGCTACCCACCTCACTACCAAAAAATTATAAATCCTACTTCATACAAAAAAATTATTGTAACTACCCTCTGGCACCAATGATGTAGCCAATGTAGAAGTAATAGTAAAAAATTTGTTACCTCACTCTTAGAGATGAACTCTAGGCCTCAAAGATATGTCAAGTTACCATCAAGGGGGGGAAGTGCCAAAGTAGCACATGAACCAAAGTTGCTCATAGCACATACGGAAATGTAGAAAGTAAAAAGTCAAACAACATTTTCTAATTGACATCCAACCACCTTGAGTAGCCCAAAGATTTGACACCAAGGGGGGGTGTTGAGAAATGTGGTGCCAAAGAGCACAAGGAAAGAGCACAAGGAAAGTATGGGGAGTGACTATGAGAAGGCACATCACCAAGCGAGAATTATCCCACATGATGCAAGAGAAAAGCTAAGTTGTACTCTCCTCATATAAAATGAGGACATTTCAAGCAATGGAATACAAGCACATCATCTCAAGTCTTATTATGGGTATAAGTTTCAATCTTGTACATAACCTAACTAAACTTGAGTCTAAACTTAATTAGCACACACTCATCACAATGAGTCTCCTTCATTTCTATCCACCTTAGATTAACCATGTCATTAGATTAGTTTAATATTGTGATTAATGTAGGATTAGTTTATCATTAGGTAGATTGCTTGTCTTAGGAGAGCTTGATCCATGCTTCTCAATAGGATCATAGGCACAAGTATGTGTAAGCATCATTATGAAGAGATTAAAGCTAATAATGATGATTAGAGACTAAATGAACCTAAATTACAAAAATACATTCTATTTATCCAAATTTTTAGACCTCTTATATAAGAAAGTATAAAGGCAATAATCTCCATCTATCCCCCTTTATCCCCTCAATTGAAGGCTAAGTAATGACCTCTTACAGTGGCTTTTACATGGAGAAGTGAGAGATTCATATAGCATGGGTTCGTATGGTGCTCCCCCTAGCTAACAACATTGAACTCGACAAGTGATTTACTTAACACCTCTATGGGCCAGTGTGTCATGATGTTGAATCCATTAGGCTAGCTGATATTATGTTACTATGTTGCTACATACAATAAAAAGTGTAGGAGTGCGAACACGGATCTCACCATCGATATTAAAAGAACAAATTCTTTGTGTTTTTTTCAAGGATGTGCTTATGTTTATTTCTTACAACCCATGTACCCTTTACTTTCATTTTTTACACTTTTACTAGAGGAACCATTTACAATTCACTTTTAATAGATTTTTATGGAGCCATCTGTCACGCACATGTACATGGGTTGTAAGAAATAAACATGAGCACATCCTTGTAAAAAAAACACAAAGAATTTTTTCTATCAATATCGATGGTGAGATTTGATGTTCGCACTTTTTACACTTTTATTCGAGGCATCCTTTAGACTTTCATTTTTTACACTTTTACTAGAGGCACCATTTACAATTCACTTTTAATAACTTTTTATGGAGCCATATGTGTCATGTGCCTAAAATAAAAGTGTAAAAAGTGAAAGTGTAAAGGGTGCAGGGTGCCTCAAATAAAAGTGTAAAAAGTGAATTTGTAAAGGGTGCCTCTAATAAAAGTGTAAATTTTAAAAGTGTAAAGGGTGCCTCCATGAAAGTGTAAATTTTAAAAGTGTAAAGGGTGCCTCCATGAAAGTGTAAAGGGCGCCTCCTGAAAAGTATACAAGATGAAAGTGTAAAGGGTGCCCCCCCCCATGTCTAAAAGATGATTGCTCAATGATGTGCAATGCCTACTACATCCACATAGTACAAGACACTAGTCGATTGGGTTTATGCCCAAGCAAATATTTGATTAATACTTTCTAAAAACCTTATGTCAATCCTTCCATAGATTGATATTAAATTTTAGGTGAACCATTCTTGACATGGGTTCTAGATGGGAAAGGTCATTTTAAACAAGTAATTTCTTCATATTTTCATTTTAAAAAAAATTCTCTCATTGATTTGAGAAGGATTTTCTAAAAAATGTTAAAGCAAACCTAGCATGCATATCATTCCTCCTTCCACTAGATGCATAAAGGGTTCATGAACTCTTCAGGAAAAGATAGGTTCACTTTAACCTAGCGACAGTTCAAACAAAGTCAAAATTTTTGGTTTTAGGAGGAGTTCCCCATGGGAGAAAGTTTTCTTAGGGTTTAAATGAGGTCAAAGGAAGCGAGGAGGTTTAAAACTCTATTGCCTCAAGTTCAGTTGCCCACACGAAGCATAGTTGGCTCGGTTGGCTTCGTGCATGGATTGAAAAGAAGAGCATATTTTCCTAACCTTACCAATTTTGGGAAAGTTCACTTGACAAGCCGACATAGCTAAGAGTACGTGGACATGAAACTGCTAGGGTTTTTAGGTTAGGCAAGCTTAAACATAACCGCAGAAACATGTAGTATAAGATCCCCCACAAAGGGAGCCTAGGCAACACTAGAATTTTAAGGTTGTAGCACCCTTGAAGGGTGTTTTACCCTTCCAGAGGGGAGTCTAGATAACACTAGAATTTGAAGGTTGCATAGTATCCTTCCATGGGGAAATTTACCCTTCGTACAAAGGGTAATTTCACACATGAAACTTTAAAGTTAAATTTGCCCATGTAAGGATGTGCTTATGTTTGCTTATGTTTATTTCTTACAACCCATGTATGGCTCCATAAAAAAATTATTAAAAGTGAATTGTAAATGGTGCCTCTAGTAAAAGTCTAAAAAATGAAAGTTTAAAGGGTGTTTTGAATAAAAGTGTAAAAAGTGCGAACACGGATCTCACCATCAACATTGAAAGAACAAATTCTTTGTGTTTTTTTTGCAAGGATGTGCTTATGTTTATTTCTGACAACCCATTTACATGTGCATGGATGGCTCCAATTTTTTTAATTAAAAGTGAATTGTAAATGGTGCCTCTTGTAAAAGTGTAAAAAATGAAAGTCTAAAGCGTGCCTCGAATAAAAGTTTAAAAAGTGAAAGTGTAAAGGGTGCAAGGTGCCTCACATAAAAGTGTAATCTTAAGTGAATTTGGTTCCTCTAGGAAAAGTAAAAATGAAAAAGTGTAAAGGGTGCCTCCAGTAAAAGTGTAAAGGGTGCCTCCAGTAAAAGTGTAAAAGTATAAAATATGAAAGTGTAAAGGGTTTCTCGACATGGGTTCTAGATGGGAAAGGTCATTTTAAACAAGTAATTTCTTCATATTTTCATTTTTAAAAAATCTCTCATTAATTTGTGAAGGATTTTCTAAAAAATGTTAAAGCAAACCTAGCATGCACATCATTCCTCCTCCCACTAGCCTTGCGTAAAGGGTTCAGGAACTCTTGAGGAAAAGATAGGTTCACTTTAACCTAGGAATGTTTCAAACAAAGTTAAAAGTTTTAGTTTTAGAAGGAGTACCCATGTGCGATAAAGTTTTCTCAAGGTTTAAACGAGGTCAGAGGAAGCCGGGGAGGTTTAAAATGCTATTGCCTCAAGTTGGCTTGGAAAGCTTCATGCATGGATTGAAAAGAAGACCATATTTTCCTAACCTTACCTATTTTGGGAAAGTTGGCTTGACAGATCGACATAGTGATATGAAGAGTACATAGATATGAAACTGCTAGGGTTTTCAGGTTAGGCAAGCTTAAACACAGCCCATGAGAACTTTCCCTTATTCTAATGAAAGTATGAAAAAGATGCCTGTTCAAAATTGTCACTTCCTTTTGAATCGTGGTGGCAGAAACATGTAGTATAAGATTCCCCACAAAGGGAGCCTAGGCAACACTAGAATTTAAAGGTTGTAGTACCCTTTGAAGGGGTTTTTACCCTTGCAACGGGGTTTTTACCCTTCCGAAGGGGAGCCTAGACAACACTAGAATTTGAAGGTTGTAGCAGTATCCTTCTAGGGGTATTTTACCCTTCATACAAAGGGTAATTTCACACATGAAACTTCAAAGTTAAATTTTTCCATCACCATGTAAGGGTGAGGATATTTTTAAAAAAAAGGGTGATACTTAAAATTTCCCTTCTCTGTATATGTTTATATTTAAAGTAATATGCAGCCATAGTGCACGAAATTGGGTGGCTCGGTGATGGGTCTATGCAATATGCATTTGTATAAAGGCATGATTATAAATCATTGACAAGAGTATATAATTTATCCATGTATCATCAAACTTGGTGCCAGGTGGAATTTGGAGTCCCACAATACATTCTTAATTAGCCAACACTTCTGAAATAAATACAAGTTAAATCAAACCTTAGCTGCAAGACTTTCATTCCAATTAAGGGACTCGAAAACTTTCATGATTTTTTCTAATCACGATTGCCGGTGTCTCTAAATGAAAACATGAACATCTCTCTTTAAGTAAACTAGTGGACAACCCATGCTTCATAAGTCTTTTGAGAGTCTAAATTCAAATTCTACCCAAACCTCTTCCTCCTCTTTGGAACCTCCAAATTCTTGCCACATGGAAGCTTTGTGCTTGCTTAAGATAATATAAAGATAGAGACAAAGAAGAAAGAAGAGATGGAACTTTGTGTTGTAACCCGCACCGCCGTACGGTTACACGGGAGAGCGCGGGAAAACACGAGAAATTGCCACGTGACCAAGCCTTCCTTGCAAACCTTTCACGTGACCAAACCTTCCTTGCAAACCTTTCGCTCCATCACGTGGAAGTTCCTAAGGCCCAGTTCACATAAGGTGGCGGAAGGAATTTAAAAAGTGTAGAAGCCAACAAAAAGTTGCCATATGGACATTAGTGTTCACATAGAGCGGCGGAAGAGAAGGTTGAGAGGTGCCACATCGTGGAAGAAAAAAAGGGAGTTTTGTTCCAACCCCTCCCCCCCTTGGAACAAACTTCTTCCACCCTCCAACTTGGCAAAAAGTGCCATGTTGACACCAATCAACTCTTGGCTCTACTTTCCATGTTTTTGTTTTATTCTTTCTTCCGCCGCCCGAAAGGTTCACACTGGGCGGCGGAAGAAAATTAGTGCAGTCTTCCTTCCGCCCTCTGTGTGAACACTCGGGTGGCGGAAGTGTGCATTTTTTAACTTTTCCACCTGGAATTGCTCATTTTTGAGTGTGTTTTCCGCCGCTTCACTGTGAACTGGGCCTAAAATAGTGTGCATAATAGTGAGAAAGAGTCCGGCACATATTGTCGTGTGTGTCGTGCGCAACGCATTGCTCTGTCAAGCAACCTCCTTATCAGTATTGTTCAGCTCTCGCCCTCTCTTCTCTCCCTCACGCACGCGCACACTGTCCACAATGCAGCGCCTGGCTTCGACCCTCCCCGCCACCAGCTTCCACAGGCCCGCCGCCCCCCTTTGCGGCGCAGCTGCTCCCGGACTGCGAGTCGATCCACCCCCTCCATTGTGTCCGTGGCACAGCCACCCTCGAGCGCCGCTCTACAGTTCTTGCTGACTACCTGCTCCAGAGCGCCAATGGGGACTTCTTCAGCATGCTGTCGGTTGCGTTCTACTCCACCACTTTCAGCAGGCAGTGGAGAGCGTGGTGGACATGGTGAGCAAAGTGGACAGCATCACCGATAGCTGGCAAAGAATGCCGACAGTTATTAGCGGTAGCGGGCAGTTTCGTATGACCAGGAGAGGTTGCCGGACGTGTCCGAGCAGAGCCCAGAGACGTAGCAGCGTACGCAGGGCTTGCGAGGGTGGAGATAAGGATAAGCCCAGCGTATGCTGCTGCGATGTCACGACGTCGAGGCTCTGCTCGGGCATATCTGGCGACCCAACCACCACAAATCTCTTCTAATTATGGCCCTAGGCCCATCTTTCACCACTTTGAACCACTCCATGATGTCGAAGATGAGCATGTTGAACTCTCTAAAATCTACTTAAATAATTAATCCCTTTCATTTTTTCACAATATTCCATTTCAGCTTGAATCATGATACTGTCACTTGCTTGAGCCCTACTTTGTTGCTTCTTGAAAACATAACCATTACTCCTGAATCACATGTCATTGTTTGCTTGTGTTTATGCTCCACACGAAAATGATGGCCTCTCGACCATAGAGCTCCAAATGATCGATACTACATGCATGTGCATGTGCATGTGCATAAGGAAAAAAAGAGTTAGAAAAGGAAGGGGTTAGAGTCATGCATGATTAGGTATACGTATATTTGGGACAATTATCTTTCCAAATGATCTATACTACATTTGGAAAGTGCATGTGCATAAGGACAAAAAAGAGTTACAAAAGGAACGGGTTAGAGATTAGGCATATGTATATTTTGGACAATTATCTTACCTTTCTCTCACATCCTCTTTAGAAATCTTAGATAATTGTTATCTCCTCCCCTTCCTCTCTTGCCCCAGTAATAGCCTTGTCCAACCACCAAGAAGGCATGAAGGTGGGGATTTATTGAAGATTAGGTGGGTATGGAAGTCTTTTACTTCTTATAGTCCTAAAAATTGTGTGAGCATTTATTCTCTCTATCTGAGCAAGCTCATACCTTTGGACCCACTTGTCCATCTTGGGAGCATTAAGGATACATAATTTCATAATCTTCTACCATAATGTACGATCCATTGTATGCTCTCCCACCCTTGCATTGTGGCACTTCCCCAACAAGCCTATCATCTTCTTTGTTGGTCCATAGTTGAGGCATCCCAGGACTGGTATGACTAGGAAATTTGGAGATGTAAACCAAGGGATCTTGTACCAACCAACCATTTGCCATTCTTCCTTTCCAGATGAGCCCTTTGTCTCACAAAACCCTTAAGTGTCTTCATGAACCGCTCCATGGAAAACATCCATCAACTATGCACAATACCTGCTAAGGAAACCTCATTCCACTACATACACTATTAGGTGTACTTGGATTGTGAGAATGCTAGTGGGGAAGTGTTTTCGAAGAGGAAATGTGGCTTTTAAAGAATTGAATCTTTGCATGTTGATCTCTTTTTGGGAAATGTGGCTTTTAAAGAATTCAATCTTTGCATGTTGATCTCTTTTTGGGAAATGTGGCTTTTAAAGAATTCAATCTTTGCATGATGATCTCTTTTTGGGAAATCCACCTGACAAGTCTAGAGATTTTATAAATGACAGTTGTTATCTCTTCTCTGACATAGTCCTTGATTATGCTACATGAAGAATAAATTGCATGCCATATGTATAGAATTAACTTTGTGTGGAACTTAATTAGCTGTTGTAGAAGTGGTTGTCACATTAAGGAAATACATATATAGCTTCTAAGAACTTGTACCAATCGTGGGACTTCAATCTGGTGAGCTTTTTGGTGAACACTTTTTTAAGGTAGTGCATGGCGTCGGTTAGAGTACGAAAGGGTGCCACTACAAGGGAATGGTCGGTTACCAGTGACTATTATGCAAGTCAGTATAAGCAATGGTAAATCAAAGGAAAAATGTTATTTTACGGGCGTCAGTATATGCACCAATAATGAAAAAAAATTCAAATTTGTCTAATAGACTTCAAGAAAAATTCACTGGTTATATTTACAAATTCAAAGTTCACTGCTTATATTTATAATCAAAGTTATAAAGTCATAGATCATAATTTATTCCATCATCCTCGGCTAGATCCATGGTCCCAAAAAGATCAATTTCAAGAAATGTTTTTGTATCCTCTTCAATGTCACCAAAAGAGTGTTGAACCATTTGGCCAATGGCTTGCTCTTCTGTACGATCAAGGTTATCCATGTGCTCCTTGTCGGATGTACTTGGCTCTCCATCAAAACTCGATGAGTACATTTCTTCCATATGCTCTTGAATCTGTCCCTCAGGCTGCGTAGGTTCCGCAAGCACCACAGCATATCGCGACGAGCACAACATCGTTTTGGCAGCATTTTCAAAAGGAAAATATCGAGAGTTTTCACAATGCTAAGCAACGATTTATCGCTACTCTGCAGCGTATTTTTGTTGTTGCTAAGCAACGCTTTTTGCAGCGAAAATTCGCTGCACAATTGTAAAAATTCATTGTCTAGCAGGCGAAAAAACACTGCTATACTGTAAAAATATCTCGCTTTTGATTGGTTGTAAGATGAGGTTATCTAGTATCATTTAGTGGGCATCCTTGGGTTTAGTCTGAAAACAAGCATTTTATCAAGAAGAATAGCTAGTCTCTCCTAGTTAGCCCAAGGAGTTTCACTTCTTTAGGGTCTTCTAATGAAACATCATATGCAAAGTTGGGCACCTAAAACTATAATCTGATCAAATGTCCAACAATTACAAATCTCCTTTTCTTTGGGAATCAAAATGTAGAGAGGCCCTCTTGGAGGTTTGGACAGTTACACTGAATGTGAGTAAATTGCCTATAACTTTTATATTATTACTCATATGATGGTCCCACTTTGCATATCACAAATTCAAATAACATAGAGCTTAACTTGATTTATCGAGTAATTTTTTATGTGTTTTACTATTTTTTATATTATTTAAAAGGCATTATAATTGTTAAAAAACATACTATTTTGTCCTTCCGCCACATCTACCATTTAAAATGCTCAATATGTATGAATCTACTGATTAGATTGGGAAAGATTAGTAGAATGTGAGTCTAAGGTAAAATTACAAATCTAACTGTTGGATTTTTGTAGATTTACTTTGAAAAATTTGTTATGACTGTTAGAGGTCCATTAAATCAATTGTAATTTAATTTTAAAAAATCAAATATTGAATCTTTCAATCTAAAAACTCTAGGGATCAATATAATTGTTGCCATGAATTTATTAAAATTGTTTTGGCTTAATTTGAGTATGGGAAAGTCCATTTTCAATCCTCCCAAGTGAAAATTTTCATATTGTGTCCACTCTTTTTCAAGTCTAAAACCAATCCTAGTTAGGTTTGGAAATCTAGGCTTGGTAAACTTCAAAGCTTAGATATCATGCCATGTGTGAGGCTTGGGTAGGCACAAATCTTATATATGCATGCTACTTTATGTCACATTAGCTTCGAGAGAGGATCCACATACGCACCTTGCCACCTCCACTCTCCATGTCAACATGGTCAACCTAGTTGACTCCCCACCTCATCATCCTAGTCATCATTAATGCCACATCTTCTTGCCACCTTTGCATGCCACCTCACACTTGGTGACATGACATGCCACATCGTGGAATTGCCACATCAACCATAATAGTGTCACATGTCAAAAAAATGCCACATGTCATGCACGCATGTGACACCTGGCACCTGCTTCCCACCTTCTCATTTTTTTCAAAAACATTTTTTTGAAAAAGTTAATTTAGTATATTTTTAGTATTTCAAAAAGAGAGAAATAAAATATAGAATTTTAAATAATAGGATAATATAAAAAATATTTTATATGTAAGATAAATCTTTGAATAAAATTTTAAAAAATACATTATAAAAAAAATACAGTTATATAATTATAAAACAAAAGATACATTTAAAGATATATTTATATATCTAGTAATGATAAATATTTAGATTTGTAAATATTTATTATCAATAATATTTATTTTTAAGTGGATAATAGTTTATCTTTAATTATCTTAATTATCTAATCAATCTTAGATAGGAAATCCAATGAGATTTGAAGTAGATAACCTATATAATCACACATCTCTAGTACTATTCCACACTTATCTCTAGTACTATCTCATCATCATTGAGCCTTCATAAATTTTTCTCTCTTAGCTTCCTTGAGAATGGGACCTCAAAGTCGTTAGGAGTCGAAAACATGATAGGACTAGACTTTCTCCCGTGCGTCCACCAAGTTCAAGAGGAGGAGAGGAAAAGGGTAGCTCATGAGAGAAAGAGAGAGTGGAGAGCACGTCAACGAGTAACACCTTTCATTGGCGATGATCCAAGCCTTTCTTCTCCTCTTCCACTTCCTCCCCCTTCGCCCTCTTCCCCCCCACTACCCCTTATTTTAGATAATCCACATGAACCCGCCCTTGTTGACCCCCCTTCTCTTCCACAAGAACTCACCCCCCCTCCTTTGCGTGCCCATAGTGTGGATAGGAAAGAACTATCAAAGTCAAGAACGCATCGTTGTGCCCATGTAATCTTTCAATCCTATTTCAAAGACCTCACGCATTCATCATAGGCATGCGTGCTTGATGCTTTGATTGATGTGCCCAACATGGCCAACTATAGGACGCTTTCTGACATTAGAGGTTGAAGAGAGAGGAGAGCTGGCATGGCGGTGCTACAAAGTGTTATATAGTTAACAAGAAGAGGAACTTTGCGAACTCTTTGGCTGCTCAACGGGCTATTGTGGCAGCCATAAGTAGCTCCCAAATGAAGGGTAAGGTGAGGGCCACATCTCGTATCCTTTCCATAGCACCACATGCACTTAGAGTTGGGTCCATTAGACGACAGTTTAGATACCAATGAGGTTGGTGCTTTGTGGGCGAGTAGTGGTCGTGTAGCTAGGCATGATCACCACATGCACTTAGAGTTGGGCCCATTAGACGACAGTTTAGATACCAATGAGGTTGGTGCTTTGTGGGCAAGTAGTGGTCGTGTAGCTAGGCATGATCGCCTACTAGAAGAAACGACTAGAGCCTTGATAGAAAGTTTTTGGGAGGAAAATTATCGTGCCTCGCCAGTTTTCAGGAGATACAATCTAAGTATTACTTCTCGGAGCAGGTAATGGTTATATTTCATAATATTTGTTTCGTGTTTGAGCTATATTACTTATTTGATTTTTTGTGTCCTAATTGTCTCTCTTGCTTACCTCACCAGGTTGCTATTATGGTCCACATTAGCTATCGACGTGCAAAGGCCCATGTAGATGGGATAGCAAGTACCCCTGAGGTCCGTATGATTATTCGAGAGTATCATTTCTATATCAATGATAATCGTTCACATGATGCACATTTTGTGCAACACTATTTTCGTCTCCATGACGATTTTTTATGAGATTGTGGGATCACACATGGCCAGTGATGGGTTTGGTCGAATAGCTGTGGCACATAGTTCAAGTCGTTCACAACAGTTCTATTGGCTCTATAGGTAGTACTTTATGGTTCTCTTATATTCGTAAAATTAAATTAAATTCACTAGAATATCTTAAAGAAAACAATAACTAAGACTTTGTTTTATGGGTTTATAGGTGGTATGTGCAGTCTAGTATCCCAACGATTTGGTCATTCTTTGAGACTGGTCACGGGAAGGGAGAGCATGATGGTGCGGGCGCATGTGTGAAACTTGCCCTCCTGAGACATCATCAACTACGGCAGGATGCTGAGCATTTCAAAGATGCAGGTCACGTGGCGGCGAGAGGTGCTCTCAACATTTGTGTGAGAGTGTAGTATCATCGTATCTCAATAAACGTGATGCTTAGATTGTTAGGAGATTTTTTTGGCATGTGTTAATCCCATTTTGGATTAACAAACATTATCCTCCAATTGAGGACATTAATAAGTGTCATGAAACGGAACTATAAAATTTGTACATTATGAGATATTAGCCACCCAAGGTCTAGTTAAGTAAGTTTTGGTCGCCCAAGTGTGAATAAGGGCCAAATGTATATAAGGCATTTTCTCATAATGAAAAGATACAATCCCCTTTTGTGCTATAGAGAGCTCTTCCTTGTGTCTTGAGAGAGATTGAGAGAGAGAGCATTCTAGCATTGTTTCTCTTCAATGCTTGTATGATTCATGCTTGTGTTGTGGGAGATTTAGAGAGAGTGATTGCCTCATGCGGCGACAGTGCGAGCGACTCTACGATGATAGCGTGGAGGTGGAGCTTGGCGGTTTGAAGCTTAACAAGTGAGCTTGGAGACCTCAAGGGACTCAAGTTCAAAGCATTGGTAAGTGCCCTACGACAGTTGTTGTGATCTATTGCTCATCCTGTAGGTGAATGCATTGAGTTCCCTCTTGGAGATGTGATAGTCCATGACATTTTTGGCATCATCGACAGGGGAAACACCTTTGTTTCTTCTCTCCTCTTGGAGTTTCAGCTCCCATTGCATAAGATTCATGATTGCCCTTCCATTCTGGTAGTGCATTGTGTGTAGAAAATGAATGGATAAGATTTGTTTGAAAGTAAGAAATCGTGTGAAATTGGTTGTGGTTGTTGTGTATGTGTGGTTGTGGTTATTGTGTGTGTGTGGTGGAGTGGTCTTAGAATAGAGCATCATTGTTTTTTCTAGTCAATTTTGATATTTGCATCATTAAATGCACCAATGTGAATGAACAGGTTGGTGTTCTGTTTTCTTCTTTTCCAAAAATTCACAAAAATAAAAAAATAAGGAGCCATTGATTGTGCCGTGAACTTGTATTCCACTCCTTAGATGTGGCACAATCATTTTGGGAACCGTTGGTTAAGTATTTTGCAACCAAAATCATAACATTCTACACAGAAAGTTTCCACATGAAACTGTAAAAAAATGTTCATGCCGTGAACTTTTTTTGCAACTTCATGTCGCAAATCACTCTCGATATCAGTGTCGTAATTAACGCCGCAAATCACAGGATTGCATTGCCCAAAATAGGTAACCTTATCCTGACACCTCTGACGCCACGAGGTCTGACAAGATTTAGAATCGTGAAAGTTCAAAAATTCATTCATGCTATGAACTTTTTTGGAACTCTTCATGGCGTGAACCAATTTGTCCACGACATGAGCCAATAGTCATGGCATGAACCCTTTTTTGTTCACGACGTGAACTTTTTCTGTAAACTCATGGTTTAGTCCAATCCAACACACAATCAGGCTAAGGCCACGAAGGTCGGTGTAAAGGAGGGACGTCTACAACAAGGACGAGGGGTTTTGACCCAAAGAACAAAAAGTTTTGAACACGTGAAAGTGCAAAAAAACATTCATGATGTGAACCATTTTCTGACACTTCACGCCGTGAACTATTCTCTGCAATCTCACGGCCTCAAAAACACAGCGCCTGAATCGGATCAAAATTAAATTGGGTCAACAAAGTAGCTTTTCAAATCATACATACATGCACTTAAGATCTGGAAAGCTCATCGGAGACGATCTTACACCTAACGATGGTGCATCGAATCACCCAGGATCTTCCTATCAAAAAAGTGTGGGTTCAGGTCATTCAGTAAGCACACATCTGAGTGCCTTAAGGAACCTGGCCACCGTTGAAACTAGTAAGTGAAGAATCCATGGAAGAAGGACTGAGGTACTCTCGATTTGGGGAAGAGGAGAAACCACCCTCCCCAACCAGGTCCAGTGGTATCATTGATATTGCCCAAGGATTTTTTGGTCTCCAAACCAGTCATGAGACGAAGAAGTGCAATCTACGGGCATGGATCTGTCAACCAACGCTAGACTCAGTCCAAAGACAAGAAGTGCCCATCCAAACGTCAAATTCAAGGCTGTCGAACACCGGCATACACCCCCCCCCCCCCCGAGAACGAGATGGGACATGGAAAGTGCAACCAAGATAGGTCAAGTATTCTTCCCCACCTCAGAGGAAGTAGACTTAGATCTCAGAACGAGCGAGGTGCAACGATAGCTACAAGAGTTGAGCTTAAGGAAACAAGAGCTCGATACTCGAAGGGCAAGAGTTGAGCAAAAGGAAATCGAAAGTTTAAACGTACTCCAATCACGAGGTAAGGATCCGAAATTGGTCATGGGAAGAAGTGAGGGAGAAATTCCAACTTGGAACCCATAAATAAGGAGCCCAGAGCTGAGGAAGTGTTTAGAAGCAGATAACCTAGCAAGAGTGGTGGGCAAAGTGGAGGACCGTCTCATACACCAAAAAAGATATTGAGCAGATGATCAATCATCCTACGTTCCTACAAGACATGGAACTTTTAATTCTGCAAAGGCGTACAGAAGCAACTAATGATGAGCCACTCCAAGGTATAGTGGCAGGACCATCCCATGGACCGGAGATACCTAGAAGAGCCAATACAGGAAGAGGACGAGGTCTAGGAAGGGGGAGCAATTCCTCAAAGACCAAGGATGGATCCAACCATTAACCTTAATGCAGCTACAAAAGGACAGATCTGCTAAATATGGCGACGGAGATGGGATGAGGAATGGTCAGAGAACTAGGCATTGCTCTAGAATCCCGACCCTCCCAGATGAAGCCACATATCATTTCCAAACTCATCCAAAAATTCTCTAGGGACGGAGATCCTATCTAACATGTAGAGATTTTTGAATCCACATGTGAAACCTGCAAGCCTGTCAGTGATGTGACAGTGATTTATGCCTTCTCATTGGAAGGGAAAGAGCATCAGTGGTTCCGAACCCTTAAGCCTGAGTATAAGGTTAACTTCACATGACCCACGAATGTGTTTGTGCCCAGCTTTGCCAGAAGTGGTGACAGATGGAGCCCTGAGGAGGCACAGTTGCATAATATCAAACAAAAGGAAATTGAGTCGATGCTTCCGGAGAGGGGTTAGAGACTACAAGATGTATGATTATCTGGTACTATCCCAATCAGCTACTCTTGATGCATGTTGCAAACTGGCAATTGAATATGAAGATAATATGCTGGAATTGCTACAACCAGAAGATGTCCTAACATCTTCAACAACTATGACTTCGCGTGTCTCGAGTCACCAAGAAATTGGAACTCGGAGCAAGCAAGTCGAAAACATGACTGTGGACAAGCTTAGTAACACTATACTAGAGAAATTGAAGGTAAAGGAGGGAAGAGAAACATCTGGGCATGGGCATAATCATCTTTACCCCCGCAGGGAATTGGTGTGGTGCTCTATGTGCAAATTGAATCACACTACCACCAAATGTCCACAGTTAAGAACAAGGCCATTACTCTATTGTGCACACTGTGTAAAATTAGGTAATGATGACACTTCAATGTGCAGATATCCAAGATTCCAAAATGTTGCATAGCTACCAGCACTTAGAGCTCCATTGGCTTTACCTACGGCACCTGGCACCTGGACAGATCATTGCTACTGCAGGACAACCCACTCTTCCTACTTACCTAGGGGGATGTTCTGGGTACAAGACGCTTCACCTCTACCACCACCAGTTCTACCACCACAACCACCTCAGGTTAAAATCAACCAAGTATTGATTGAAGAGCCATCAACAAAAGATGTTGATGTGGTACGCAAAGTAGAACTTAGAGGAGAGTACTATGAGAAAACTGTGGAGGTCACGCTTGAATTCTACGTCCTACAGAATAACACACCAGTATCTGTGTTGTTTCAAACCACGGTACAGTGAAAGGGCAAGGACATGAACTCGAACCTCAGAAGAGGACCGCTACAATGTTTTGGCTATGCAGAGGGCCGCATCGAGTTGCCGATCGAGTTGCCAAGTACCCAAATAAGAATATGGTTCATTTGCACCAACCCCAACAAGTGACTGCTATGCCCAATGACATGCCAGTGCTCACTTGTACTAAATGTGGTATTGATCATTTGATCAAGGATTGTCCATACCACGCAAGTGGTTCGACTTCTACTGCCAATCAGGCCACCATCCAAATTAGTGTACAACCTGGAAATATCACACCATTCAATGTCCTGACAAGAGCCCAAGCTCAATTAGGAGACAAGGGAAAGAACTAAACAGATGCGGCTATTTTCAGAATTGGCCGCAGGAGAAGAGTGAAAAAAAAGTGGGTAAGGGTGACACAAGGATCACAATCCAAGATGGATCCGAAGAAGATACAATCGACACCATATCCACCCAATCAAGAGAAGAGGGAAAAAAGTGGGTAAGGGTGACACAAGGGTCACAATCCAAGATGGATCCAAAGAAGATACAATCGACACCAGATCCACCCAATCAAGAGAAGAGGGGGATCAAAGGATCAACCACCACAAAGGGCAGTCGGACAACCCAGAGGAGCAAAGGGAGCAACCAACAACTCCTAAAGGAGTCGGTGAATACCCCAATGCCGATGAGAAAATAAGAAAGCTCGAAGACTCCAGGGCCTTAGTCGAAGAATGCCAACGGCTTCATGAAGCCAAGCTAAGGGCTAACCGAGTCAGGGATACAATGTATCCACAAAATGAGCCAACCAGGGAAAAGGAATTAGACGTACCTACTCCAATTCCAGAAGAAATAGAAGAGGGATCCCAAGCAAACACAATGTCGAGAATGTTTGAGGAAAATGCGTTGGGTGAGTCCATCCCTATGGATGAATGCGAGTCACACACTTGGGGAGAACCCTTAATCTCCAAAGAACCTAGAGACATAGGAAGTCTTGCAGTTGTACTGTGCACGCCTGTACAAATGCCATTAGGGCAACTGTTACGTGATTCACCAACCCTATGGATAGACATAAAAGAATGGATAAAAGGTGGACTAAAGCCAGCTGATACTATAGATGAGGTTCTATCACCTTTAGCAGGAAAGAACCTTAAGACACATAAGGAAAACCTGAGTCGTTAAGATACTAGTTAATCAATTGGGACGTTATTACGAAAGCAATGATATAAATGCTACAATCCTGATTCATAATGGGTACTAGGCTCTGGAGATCCTAGATGGTGGGATGGGGGTTAGCATCATCACAAAAATGTTGCTGGGAGAACTGGTGGGACGGGTGGTGGGACGGGGGTTAGCATCATCACAAAATGTTGCTGGGAGAACTGGGAAAAACCTTATCTAAAAAAAGAAGATCTAATCGTTAAAATGACTGATAGAACATTTTCAAGGCCCATTGGACTTCTGGAGAATGTGAAACTCAAACTCTTTACGTTTCGCTACCATCATACATTTGTGGTCATGGACTTCCTGCGCCAACCTGATTCATATGACATAATATTGGGGAGACCCTTCATGAGGGAATCCAAATTGGTACATGATTGGGAATTAGATCACGTGTATGTACATAGGGATTCACAAATTTTAAAGATAGATCTGAGAACATGGAAAGCATACCCCATGGAAGGGCAATTGTTTGGTAATGATTCGGTCACAATGGAATGAACCACATCTATACAAATATGCCAACCCTTGGTGGGAAATTCCAAGGAGGAAGAAGAGGAAACAGAAATGTATGTGTCACTTCCTCCTTCGAACTTCAGTGAAAACTGGATGCATGTGTTAGCTACCATAGATGTGATGCAACCTAGGGGGACCCAATATGTGGAATCTAAAACTATCCCCACAACCTCTATTTGTATAGTTAATTGGTAGACCATTGATGAAGCATCAAAAGAGGAGACCTCTAGTATAGAAGGGACCATAACACAAGGTTGTACCAATGCTCAATGCCTTAGAAGGTGGCGAAAATAGAAACGATATATTGCCCGACGAAATGCCCTATTACTATGACGAAGAAAACCCATGGATGCCCAGTGGTGGTTGAGATATCTTGAGGCCACTAAGGTACACGATGAGTTTTCTAAGGATTGGGGTGAGGAGTTGAGTAAGATATCATTGGAGGGAAAACACAAGGAGAAAGTCACCCTTCGAGAGCTAGAAACACCTAAGCTTACAAAAGCTGGGCATCAAAAACACAATAAAGCCTTGGCAGAAGTGGAGCGTAAGGCTAAAAAGATCATGACTAAAACCAAAAGTGAAAATGAAGACAAACCAGACTTGCTCTCAGTACCCGACCACTTCAAAACCTATACTATTGAGACGAGCAAAAAGTGGTCCGATTGACAGCAACAAGGGTTAGGAGGATGGGCTGTCCACATCATACGATGTCCTAACCGACGGAAGTCAAGGAAGTTGATATTGTGGAACCAGGGGAGGAAGCTCGACCCGTATACATTGCTAAGGACTTGACTTCGACTAAAGAAGATGAGCTCGTTGCTCTCCTTAAGAAATTTAAGGACTGTTTCGCATGGAATTACAAGGAGATGAAGGGGGTACCACCTAATGTAGTACAACATACGATTTCAATCATGGAAGGGTCAAGGCCAACTAGGCAGAAACCATACTAGATGAATCCTAAGTATGCGAAAATTGTAAAGGAGGAAATAGACAAGCCCATTTCGTTGCGGATTTCATCTATGAAATCAAACATACGGATTGGTTGTCACTAATTGTAATATTGCCAAAAAAAGAATGAAAAAATTAGGGTATGTGTTGATATTAAAAAGATCAACGCAGCTACTAGGAAAGACTATTATCCACTACCTTATACGGAACATGTTTTGGAAAGAGTGGCTGGTGAAGAAGCTTATAGCTTCTTGGATGGATTCTCTGGTTACAATCAAGTGTCCATAGCACTACAAGAGAATGAGAACATAGATGCGTAAACTAGAGAGAGATGGAAGTGAGAGAAGAGCCATGGGCGAATTCGTGATTTGGCGGAGTTTATGCAGCTATATGTGCGTTTATAGACGCGTCTATATTGGCATCTATAGGCACGTCTATAAGCGCATCTATATCATGATATAGACACACCTATAGACGTGAGTATAGACTTTTGTTTAAAAAAAATTTCAAATAATCATGTTCGTGTCAACGTCTCAACTATTTTCGCTTCACTTCCCTCTCCTCTGCTCCCTAATGGTGTACCTCTTCCTCACCCTTTGTCCTCTCCTCACAAAGTCTCCTCTCAAGTCTTCTCCCAAGTCTCCTCCTAAGGACGATTTCTCACAAGGTAATCTCTATCCCACTTGTCTCTCCCACTTCTTCATATATTCATGGTTTTTGAATGGTGTGTTTAGAATTAATTTGGTATTCTCTTCACTCTCTCTTTCTCTCTCTCTAATGCATAAGCTTCTTATGTTTAAAATTTTTGAATGGTATTCTCTTCTCTCTCTCTCTCTCTCTCTCTTATGCATAAGCCTAAGAGGCTTATGCGGGCCTCTTGTGCATAAGCCTCTTGTGCATAAGCCTAAGAGGCTTATGCATAAGAGGCCTTATGCATAAGAGGCCTCTTATGCATAAGCCTAAGAGGCCTCTTATGCCTAAGAGGCCTCTTGCGCATAAGAGGCCTCTTGTGCATAAGCCTAAGAGGCCTCTTGTGCATAAGAGGCCTCTTGTGCATAAGCCTCTTATGCACAAGAGGCTTATACTTAAACCTCCTTATGCATAAGGCTTAAACCTCCTTGTGTATCCATTCTATTCACACTTTTAGGATGTTTTATTACTAATTCTTTTCTCAACTTTTTGTTTTGTTTTGGTCTTATAATCCTCTCTTTCAACTTCACCAAAAAGAGGTAAATGCTTTTCTCTCTTTCCTCTCTTTTTGATTTTGTATGTATGCATTAGGTTCTTAGGGCTTTTGTATGTATGCATTACTAATCCTTTCCTCGCTCTTTTGTTGGTTTTGTAGGTCTTCTAATCTTCTCTTTCAACATCACCAAAAAGAGGTAAGTGCTTTCCTATCTTTCCTCTCTTTCCTATCTTTTTATCCTCTCTTTCCTCTATTTTTATTTACCAAAAAGAGGGATTTTGTTTTGTAGGTCCTCTATGCATAGAGCTTAATCTATGAATAGAGCTCTAAACATAGAGCTTAATCTATGCACTAAGCTCTATTCGTAGAGCTTAATGCATAGATTAAGCTCTATGCATGAATTCATAATGCATAGAGATCTACGCATAGATTAAGCTCTATACATAGACCTCTATGCATGCATTAAGCTCTATGCATGCCTACTTAATGCATAGTGCCAGGGTATGGTTTAGTTTAGGCTAGTGTGGCTTGCATAGCACTTTATGCATAAGCCTCATGCATAGCTTTATGCATAAGGCCTCATGCATAGCTTTATGCATAGGCTTTATACATAAGGCCTCATGCATGCTTTATGCATAAGGCCTCATGCATAGCTTTATGCTTAAAGCTTTATGCATAAGGCCTCATGCATGCTTTATGCATAAGCCTTAGCAGAGCTTGCATAAGTCTTGCATAGCGGCATAGTTTGCATAAGGCTTGTATAGCGGCATAGCTTGCATAAGCTTTTGTATGTATGCATTACTAATCCTTTCCTCACCCTTTTGTTGGTTTTGTAGGTCCTCGTATCCTCTCTTTGAGCATCATGAAAAAGAGGTAAGTGTTTTTTTATCTTTCCTCTATTAGTATTGCACCCTTGGTGGGTGCTGGGGATTTGTTTTGTAAGTTTACGCATAAGCTTTATGCATAATGCATAGATTAAGATCTATGCTACATGCATTCATAATGCATAGAGATCTATGCATAGATTAAGCTCTATGCATGCATTAAACTCTATGCATAGAGCTTAATCTATGCATGAATTAAGCTCTATACATGTATGCTTAATACATAGTGCTGGGGTACGGTTTAGTTTAGGCTAGCGTGGCTTACATAGTGCTTTATGTGCTTTATGCATAAGGCCTCATGCATGATTTATGCATAAGCCTTATGCATAAGACCTCATGCATAGCTTTATGCATAAGGCCTCATGCATTCTTTATGCATAAGCTTTAGCATAGCTTGCATAAGGCTTGCATAGTGGCATAGTTTGTATAAGGCTTGCATAGCGGCATAGCTTGCATAAGCTTTTGTATGTATACATTACTAATCCTTTCCTCACCCTTTTGTCGGTTTTGCAGGTCCTCGTATCCTCTCTTTCAACATCACGAAAAAGAGGTAAGTGCTTTTCTATCTTTCCTCTCTTTCCTCTATTATTATTGCACCCTTGGGTGCTGGGGATTTGTTTTGTAGGTTTGCGCATAAGCTTTATGCATAATGCTTTATGCATAAGGCCTCATGCATAGCTTTATACATAGGCTTTATGCATAAGGCCTCATGCATGCTTTATGCATAAGGCCTCATGCATAGTTTTATGCTTAAGACCTCACGCTTAAGGCCTTATGCATAGTGCTTTCTGCATAAGCCTTATGCATAAAGCATTATGCATAAGGCCTCATGCATAAAGCATTATGCTTAAGGCCTCACGCTTAAGGCCTCATGCATAGTTTTATGCTTAAGGCCTCATGCTTAAGACCTTATGCATAGTGATTTCTGCATAAGCCTTATGCATAATGCTTTATGCATAAGCCTTATGCATAATGCTTTATGCATAAGGCCTCATGCATAAAGCATTATGCTTAAATCTTTATTACACATAAGGCCTCATGCATAAAGCATTATGCTTAAAGCTTTATGCATAAGGCCTCATGTATGCTTTATGCATAAGCTTTAACATAGCTTGCATAAGGCTTGCATAGCGACGTAGTTTAATGTGTAGATTAAGCTCTATGCATGCATTCATAATGCATAGAGATCTATGCATAGATTAAGCTCTATGCATGCATTCATAATGCATAGAGATCTATGCATAGATTAAGCTCCATGCATAGACCTCTATGCATGCATTAAGCTCTATGCATAGAGCTTTATACATGCATAGAGCTTAATCTATGCATGCATTAAGCTCTATGCATGCATGCTTAATGCATAGTGCCAGGGTACGGTTTAATTTAGGCTAGCGTGGCTTGCATAATGCTTTATATGCATAAGCCTCATGCATAGCTTTATGCATAAGGCCTCATGAGGCAAAAGTAACTTGTGTCCTGATACCATCAAGGTGCCTTTACTGCCCTACAAGGACCCCGAGAAGGGAACTCTACGTTTTCCCACTACTAGGACCTTCACGGGCATCTACTTCATAGAAGAGCTCAAATTAGCAAAATAGGGTATAAAGTTGAACTTAGGTATGGATATTTATTCGCGAAGATAGAAAGCTTGTTCTCCGAATTCATGCTGGAGATTTATGGGGAAAGGAAGGAAGCCAAAAAGAAAGGAGACCAGGTCATGTCTTCTCTGCACAAATTGACAATGAGCTCCCTGTAATACGTGAGGATTGGCATCAAACCTAAATGCAACATAACAGAGATTCTGTGCTACTTGAAACATTCTGGGAAATTGAGTAAATAGATTGGGACTGAAGGTCACTAGGTTCCGGCCGGCGATGGGTCATGTGTCCCCGCTCTCACCAGTCTTTCATCTCTTTAAATCCGTTCAATTTTAACTAACATATTCTATATCGGATTAGACCCCAAGAGTGATTGGTCTGACAAACCTTTAAATGATGATTAATGTTAACAACATGAACAAGATAATTAAGATGAACTATTTGAAATCTAAATATAGGTGTACATTTTCTGTTTACAATTATGGAGACACAAGCTCCTTGTGCTTTGGATGCAGTCTTACCCCGTCGAAGACTTCCTTTTGTTGGTTTTGTAGGTCCTCTAATCCTCTCTTTCAACATCACAAAAAAGAGGTAAGTGCTTTTCTATATTTCCTCTCTTTCCTCTATTATTATTGCACCCTTGGATGCTGGGGATTTGTTTTGTAGGTTTGTTTTTGTACCTTAAATCAGAGAGCTTCCTGTGCAGAAAATGCAGCTGCATGCATGTGTAGAAAATGCAGCTGTACATTTGCACAGGCAGCTCTCTGGAAAAAAAATTTAATTCCAAAGTGCGTCATACAGGCGTCTATAGGTGCATCTATAGGGGCGTCTATAAGCATGTCTATAGGTGTGTCTATAGGCGCATCTATAATTATAAACGCACTTATAGATGCACCTATAGATATGCCTATAGACGTGCTTATAGATGCGTGTCACTAGACACACGTTTAGATGCTCTTATAAACGTGCCCATAATATTTTAAACCAGGTTGTCAATACGCGTCTATAAGTACGCCTACGGTCACTTTTCCTTGTAGTGTAGCACCAGAGGACCAACATAAGACAGCTTTCAATACAATGCAGGGGACATTTGCATACAAGGTTATGCCCTTTGGTCTCACCAATGCCCCAGCAACATTTCAACACTTGATGTGCACATTCTTCAAAGACTACTTACATAAGTGGTTGGAGGTATTCATTGATGATGTGTGTGCACACTCTTGATGGGCGGACCATCTGGCCTACTTAAGGAAAGTGTTCGAGCAATGTCGATTATATCGTATATTCCTGAACCCTTTAAAGTGTCAGTTATGGGTCAAACATGGTGTGATATCGAGACACGTTGTCTCAACAACGAACGGTATATCCACAGATGATAGCAAGGTCAAGTTGATATTGGAGCTGCCACCACTGCCTACCAATTACAAAGGTGTGCAAAGATTTATGGGCCATGTGGGATATTACTGCCGCTTCATAATTTTCTATGCTAAAATCGTCAGACCATTGTACAAGCTACTCATTGTCTTTGAATGGATTGAGGAATTCCAGGAAGCATATGATCAACTAAAGCAAGCATTGGCTAGCACGCAAATTCTACAACCCCCCAATTGGGATCTCATATTTCATGTGATGCATCAAACTTTGCTTATTGGGTGCGTACTGTCCCAGCCTAGTGAGTTCAAATTGGACTACCTAGTCTGCTTCCCTAGTCATCAGTTAAATGATGCAGAGGTGAACTACACCACCACAGAGGGAAGGATTGGCCATGGGTTTACGTTGTCAAGAAGTATCGACATTACCTACAATGCCAACAAATTCGTATTCTTCGATCAGGCCTTATTATACTTAGTGAATAAGCCTTGCAACACGGGGAGAATCACATGATAGTTGCTATTATTGTTGGAATTTACTTTATAGTCATGGTAAGAAAAGGAACATAGCATGTGTTAGCTGATCATATGTCAAGAATTCCAAATGGGGAACCAGCAACTGGTGTTTAAGATGATCTCCCTGCTGATGCTTGTTTGTTCAAATTAGACATGGTACCCGAATGGAGCGAGGAAATCTCAGATTATCTAGCTCATGGTTTTTCGTAAGAAATACCTTTGAACAACGATAAAATACGATGGCTTATTAAGCTTGCTGCACTTTATCCAACTGATTGCGGGAGAACTATATAAGCTAGGAAAAGATAATGTGCTAAGAAGATGTGTGAGAGAAGATGAGTTCGTTTTAATATTGGATGAAGCTCATTCAGGGATAGCAGGCGAGCATTTTGCTGGAGAGATCACGACTTGTAAAGTGCTTCAAGCAGGACTATGGTGCCCTCGTTATTCGGAGACTCCATAGAATTTGTCAAAAGGTGCGAAAAATATCAGCGTTTCGTTATCCCACAACAAAAGGACAAGATGCCGCTCATCCCTATTATTGTAAGACAACCATTCAAAAAATGGGGAGTAGATTTTGTTGGATCTATTAGCCCAATGGCACATCCATCCCAGGCTTGATATGTGATCGTGACCACGGACTATTTCACAAAATGGGCAGAAGCCAAAGCCTCAAAGAGAGCTGATGTACGAACAACAACAAAATTCTTATACGAGAAAATTATCTTGAGATTCGGCTGCCCATTAGAATTAGTTAGTGTTCGCGACTCACATTTTATTAATGAGGCGATTGATCATTTACTTGTGGGATTCTTAGTGGTCCATCGAAAATCATCACCTTATTATCCACAGGCCAATGGTCAAGTAGAGAGTACAAACAAAATTTTATGTAACATCATATAAGGTAGCAACGGGATACACTCCCTTCCGTCTAGCTCATGGTGTTGAGGCAATAATGCCTATGGAATACCTACTCCCGAGCTTAGGGATTGCAGTACAAGAACGTCTGCTGACAGAGAATGCATTAGCTGAAAGGCTAATTGACTTAGAGAAGCTTGATGAGACTATGCTAATAGCATCACATAGACTCATGGTCGAGAAACTACGCAAGAAACATTGGTTCGATAAAAATCTAAAACAAAAATAATTAGAAACGGGGGACCTTGTCCTCATGTATGGTGTAGGAAGCACCAGGAAAAAGAAACTCAAGAATCGAGGCGCCTGGGACCATTCCAAGTGTCTACTTGAGATTACACCTCTCAAGGGTCAGTTTGAATTGAGACAGTTAACGGCAGTTTGAATTGAGATAGTTAACGACATACAGATGGAGGGTTACATTAATGGAAGTAAACTTAAAAAATATTTTGGACCACTGACCCAAGAGATGCTCTTGCAAGAACATCTCTTAAAATAATAGAAACAGCTCGCAAAGGAAAAAAATCCAGCAAGCTCAAGAAAAAGCTAAGGCAAGGGAGGCCAAAGCTAAACAATTACTCCAGAAGAGACTGATACATGTCAACATGGCTTTCCTGACTCTCTTGGATGAAGAGGAACTAAACATTGAGCCAGTGTACGACTCAAGGTGGGACTTACTACAGCTAAAGGCCATGTAACGAGCATTGAGATACGAGATCAAGTCATAACTTGATCCTCGTATGAAACCTAGGTAGCATTAGATAGACCATGCCTTGAATCCACTGATGCGCAAGTACACAGTGTGCACTTAATAACTACGAGAGCTAAGGGATTTTTAAGTGTTAACATTTCCATCAAAAATAATTCCTTGGTCAAGAAGGTGTTTGTCATGCCTGTAGGTTCCATGGAAGAGGAAATGATTCTAAGAGATCCTGGATCTGCGCCAGTAAATTAGTGTAGAAAAAAACAAAGTGAGAGTTTGAGGAGGGGCCCGAGGAGTTACTGGCAACAACTGACTCAACTCTGAGGCACGCTCAAGGAGTAGGCATAGGTCATCGTTAGGCTCCGGCCCCACTGACTTCTATCTGATCGCCGCCAAACTGACATTCTAACCTCTTGTAAAGCGAGAGTCAGTGTTGCTGTTGAGGAGGCTTGAAATTGTAGTTTTCCAAACCATCCTTGCTGCATCTAACTCCTTGAATCTTTGGGTTACGTCCTCTTGGGTACTCCTGGCCATTGCTTCTCTTTCTTGAGCTTCAGTGATTTGTTGGAGCCTTTCGGCAGCCAGTCTCTGAATGTCCTGTAGTTGCTATGTAAGTTGTGCCATTACTTCTTGGTGGGCTAATTCTTTCCTTTGCGTTTCGACCTGGCTTGCACTTATAGTGTCATTAAGTGTTCTTATTTTTTCTGCATGGGCTTTGTTTATTTGTTCTCTCTCTTACTGTAAGTGAGTTTCCCTCTCCTCCGCTGCCTTCATATGTGAGGTTAGTTTTGCTGGATCTGGCTTTACGATTCTTCCTCTTTAGCCCTAGCATTGTGCTGGAGCTCCTTTACTTGGTGGGCATGAAGTGCTGTGAGCTCATTGGTGTGGGTGACCTCCTTCTGAAGTTGCTCCTTAGCTTGTTCTAACTTTGCCTTGAGGTCCACATTTTCCTTCATTCTTTGTACAATTGTTTTTGGCTGAGGATCATATTATTGCTTTCCAGGGCTTTATACCTATTCTCTTGCTCCTTCGTGGCCTTTAAGCTTTTCATTATGACATCTTTATGTGTGGCTTCAGCTGCTGCCAAGTGGTCTTTTAAGGATTAGACTTGTGTGTATGAGTCATTAACCTGCTTCCAAAGGGCAGCGTTGTGATCATAACGATGGTATGGGGAAGAGTCAGATTTTCCATGGCCTCTCAAGCACCAAGAG
The DNA here is from genome assembly GCF_041138505.1 of Cibotium barometz. Taxonomy (NCBI): domain Eukaryota; kingdom Viridiplantae; phylum Streptophyta; class Polypodiopsida; order Cyatheales; family Cibotiaceae; genus Cibotium; species Cibotium barometz. The sequence continues at coordinate 32,880,913 of NC_141081.1, read as the reverse complement.
ACTTGAAAAATCCACACTGGGTGCTAATTGCTAACCCAAACATACTCCGATGGTGACCAAACTTTGCAAGCATGTGCCAATTTTTCAAGCACCAAGAGACTTGAAAAATCCACACACTGGGTGCTAATTGCTAACCCAAACATGTTCCGATGGTGACCAAACTTTGCAAGCATGTGGGGGTGGGTCCCCCCCACATGCCAATAGCTTCCTAGGCATGCCAGTAGCTTCCAAAGCATGTCAGTAGTAGCAACCTAGGCATGCCAGTAGTAGCTGCCAATGCATGTCAATAGTAGCAACCTAGGCATGCCGATAACTTCCTAGGCATGCTGGTAGCAACCTATGCATGCCAGTAGTTTTCTATGCATGTCGATAGCAATCTAAGCATGCCGGTAGCGTCCTATGCATGCCGGTAGCTACCAATACCAAGTGTTTTAAGTATTTATGTTTTTTCTTAGATAGATGGCAAATAACTTGTAGCGCGATGTTACACGTGAAGGAGGAGTCGATATCCCAGCAATATTTGTAAGTATATATTAGCCACAAATTGTATCTTATCTTTTAATTAAAAAAGGTTATCTTAAATAACAACTTTCTAAAAGGCTCATTTGTAAGTATGTCTATAGCTTAAAGCAGTGGACCGTCCCTCTACGCAAGATGAATATGATTTTGCATTACAACGCGGTTTGGAAGCTCTATTTGAAAGGGTGCAAGACGAAGGATATATTATTATTGCTGGAGGACATGCTTGGCAAGCATGGAAAGTAAGTACATTCCTAAACCCTAAACGTCTTTGTTTTTACAAAACTGATTTTCACTTGTGATAGTTTTATTGTTTTAGGATCATGTAACTAGAAACAGTGGTGCAAAAGAAGCGAAGGGTGTGGAGCTGCAAGGAATAATAATCGCAGTGCATGAGATGTAGACCCCCTCAATGTAGTCCCTAGCTCCATAGTTTTTCATTATGCTTTGTTTTGTATATGAGATTTTTGGAATCATACACTTATGTAATTCAACTAAGTATTGTCATTGAATTTTGACATTCCGAAAACCATGAATTGAAATTGTCATTTTTTTGGTATTTGTCAAGTTTTATTTACATTACACTTATCCATGACGATGAGTAGGACATGAAGTTGTGTTAGTTTTACTATGTCTACATTAAAAAAAAAAGAGCTGGGGCAGACTGGGGAGTCCTATGCAGACTCCCCAGTCTGCCTCAGCTTTTTTTTACTTTGGAGTACTTTCGCTGCTCTCAACAGAGCAGCGAAAATAGCAGAGTGAAATTTTGGCTGCTCAATAGTAAAAAAGTGTTGCTACTTTCGTTACTGAGTAGTGAACCTGTTGTGCAGCAAAAATAGTAGCGTGTTTAGTAATGAAATGGACCTAACATCTCTGTACCTATCTAGTTATAAAAGCACTGTTATTTTTTGTGCTAAACCCTCATTCTGCTGTAGTGAACTGATATACTCAAGGCAATTAGATCTTGGATTTCAACATCAACTCTATTATTTGGCTCTTAAGTTTCAATAACATCAACTCCATCATTATGACTCTATTGTTCTTCTTCGGTCAGAAAGATGCACGGGAAAGAATATATCCAGCCTTTGGTCAATGGGGACTCGGAGGTACAAGCATCATAGGTCCATTTTTTGTGAACTACGAAAGGTGTAGAGACACATGCAAAGCACAATTCTGAAGCTTCCATTCTAGTGCCTTGTCAAATCCATTTGCGAAAGGAACCGCTATGGTATGGGTTGGCAAGGCTTAGCACTAGGTTGCTTTTGCAAAAGGCTATGGAGGATTGGCTCATTGAGCATTTTCAGAATAGCTACGTTCTAGCGTCCATGCACAAAGAGTAACAGTGAATGTCAACAGACATGTACTTGCTACAACTTCTTAGGCTACACAGTTGGATTAATCTCTTGTGTCTCTAGTGCCTCCTCATGTTCACCTTCAATGTAGTCCCAATATCCTTTTCCCATTATAAAATTTGTTAAATCTAAACCTCCAAGCATGGAAGTTATTCTTGTCAAGATTCTCTACAACAACCCAGTTAATTTCATCATTTAACATCTTGTCTATAACACAAACTCACCAAAAACAACACTCTTTTTTGACCTGCACAATCTGCTATATTCTCTGCGTAGCAATACTATACTGCACCCAAACTGTCACAACCAATGACCTCAATTTTTATACATACACCCAATATCACCTGTAAGACCTCCTGTAGTAACACACAGTGTCTACAACTAAATGCCCTTCTTGCAGTTCCAAAAATAGAATTCTACATAGAATCCAAACTTACCTGTAGTGAACACCAATGCCTGCTAACTAAAAACGGAGGTCATGACGTACCTGAAATGCATTTTTGACTGTAAAAGCTTTAGTCCAAAGGACAGTATAGTTGCCCTCTGTAGCTCTGCTCTCATGAAGACAGCTCCTTAATCGGAGTTCGTTGTTGTCAGTGCCTCCTGAAAAGCTCTCGTCGTCAAGGGTGTAGTAGCAAACATAAAGGGGGAAGAGTAGGTGAAGCTCTTACCCTCGTATTGCTTCATGTGCTTCTCTTTCTTGTCGCTCAGCTTCTTAGCATGAATCGGACTCTTATACCATGAAAAAATGCAGGGAGGAAGAGATCTTCAGCTCTTGCAAGCACACACACTCTCACACAAACCCTAGAAGAGAACACACATGATGAGAGGCTGCAAATTTATTGTTCTTCTTTGGCAACAAAAGAGTTTTTCCAGAATATAAGAGTGATACAACATAAGTACTAAAGTACTATATACGTGCAGTCCATAATGTGAACACATTAAGTGAGTGAGCTGATAAGATAAGTATGCCATAACTCAGTGGTGGACTAGTAGTAGCTGGTGTAGTCCAGTTGTAGAATCACTGGTGAAGATCTATCATGTCAACACCCTACCAAACATGCCAATGATATAAGTGGTGGAAATGGTCACCTAGGCATATTATAAGTGCCAAATCATGCTGATCTCTTGACATCTCAAAACAACTTAGACGGCCCCATGGGTCCTATGTGCATGAAGATGACAGGGGAGCACGGCATGAAGCCCAAGAGATCAAGCATGAAAGCCAACGCCTTAATATACCCCACGTTAGGACCGATGACGTGAGCGTATAGTATCAGATAAAGGGGACGGCTACTCTATTGGTAGCAACACACCGACCCACAACCAAGGTGATGGCTACACAGCTGGGCACAACACCCACTGGCAACACCGCATCGGCTAGCGGAAGTAATGTGCAGCGTGGGTGTCTCCTCAAGAGACGAAATCAAATGAGCATCGTTGTACCCCCCCATATACCTTCTTTTCTAGGAATCAACCGAGGTGATGGCTACACAGCTGGGCACAACCGAGGTGATGGCTACACAGCTGGGCACAACACCCACTGGCAACACCGCAACGGCCAGTGGAAGTAATGCGCAGCGTGGGTGTCTCCTCAAGAGACGAAATCAAATGAGCATCGTTGTACCCCCCATATACCTTCTTTTCTAGGAATCAAAATGCCATGTGGGATAAAAGGAGACCTACGTGGTAGCGTTAGGTGAGGCGAAAGAAGAAGAAGAAAAAGAAGAAGAAGAAGAAAAAGAAGAAGAAGAGAAGAGAGGAGGAGGAGAAGGAAAAGAAGAGGAAAAACAAGAAGAAGAAGAAGAGGAGGAGGAGGGGGAGCGAGAAAGAAAAAAAGAAGAAGAAAAAGAGAAGAGAGAAGAAAGAGAAGAAGAAGAAGAAGAAGAAGAAGAAGAAGAAGAGGGAGAAGAGGGAGAAGAAGAAAAAGAAAAGAGAGAAGGAGAAGAAGAAGAAGAGGAGAGAGAACAAGAAAAAGAAGAGGAGAGAGAAGGAAAAGAGGAGAGAGAAGGAGAAGAAGAAGAAGAAGAAGAAGAAAAAGAAAGAAAGAAAAAAAGAAAAATAAGAAGATAGAGAAGAAGGAAAAGAACAAGAAGAAGAAGAAGAAGAAAAAGAGAGAGAGAAAGAAAGAAAAGAAGAGAGAGAATAAGGAAAAGAAGAAGAAGAAGAAAAATAAGAAGAGAGAGAAGGAAAGAAAGAAAGACGAGGAGAGAGAAGAAAGAGAAGAAGAAGAAGAAGAAGAAGAAGAGGGAGAAGAAGAAGATGAGACAAAAGAAGAAGAAGAGGAGGAGAGAGAAGAAGGAAAAGAGGAGAGAGAAGAAGGAAAAGAGGAGAGAGAAGGAGAAGAAGAAGAAGAAGAAGAAGAAGAAGAAGAAGAAAGAAAGAAAGAAAAAATAAGAAGAGAGAGAAGAAGGAAAAGAAGAAGAAGAAGAAAAATAAGAAGAGAGAGAAAGAAAGAAAAACGCGATTATTGTTATAAGACCATGACCAAAATCATTTGGATTTAATGACCTTAGATGTGCCAATAGATATGCATGGATTCACAACTAGCCTAAGGGTAAATTTTCACTCTATGCTTCTCACTCGAGCCAATGTTATTCTAGGCCGTATGGTTATTTTACTTAACTAGATTATAACCTTGAGTTTGTACATTAGGGTAGGCATATTGTTATGTGTGGTGTAAGCATGATGTGTAGGTTATACCAATGATCTCTACCATGGAGCCGTGTTGAGCTTCTGACAATTATCAGCTCTACTTACACACGATAAGTCCTCATCTTTACCGGATTACATTTTGTTATTCACGAACTGTTTTAAAATTCTCTATTTTTCTTAACTTTTTCATTTGTGTAATCAACAATACATCACGGTAAGACCTTCTTACTTTTGCATTCTATTTTACATTGTCAAGTTTTATTTAATATTTGTTTATTTTTGTAGAAACTTTTTATTATTAAAAAAATGGTTTTTCCAAGAAACCAATGACACTCCAAACCTCAACATTAACATTTTTGAACCCTAAAACCTCTCCAAAATCATTTGATACATCTCTTAATGACCATAACACAAGTATTCACGTTAAGGTAGATGATTCACAAAAAGCTAATAAACATGATTCAAAGAAGTGTTTTAGGTATGACAAGATTGGACATATCACATCAAATTGTCCACGAAAGTCAAGGTTAATTTCACTTGGACTCAATATGATCGATGATAATGAAGAAAAAAACTACCACGATGAAGGGTAACATATTCATTTGATTATCTTTACAATAAATTTTATGTAAGACTTTTTGTAAATTTCAAGGAGAGTCATTTTGCACCAAAAGTAGAACTTCTTGGAGAAACTGGCCCTTCCATCTTGAACTATACTTCATGAAATTTTCACATCTTGTGGCATGGGATACGAGGTTAATCCTATGTGAAGAATTCCAATGCATACTTATCTCTAGATTTGTGTGGGATAATTTCAAGTGGTATGGGACACTAGAATTTATTACGCATAAAAGTCCTTGATCATACAATGTCTCTTTTACATATCTATGACGAATACTTAGTTATATTTATCTATGATAGTAGATAACTTATCACAATTAAGTGTTGAGAGGGTGTACCAAGTTGGTTGTTGTGAGTGAATCCAACCAGCCGTGACACGTGTGAGGCGTGTATAGATTGTGTGAGTTTGATTGTAAGTGAATCCGATCAACTCTTCTTATTAATTCTTGAGAGGGTGACCCAAGTGTGGTATAAGAATTAAGAGCGAATTTGATTAATTCTTTATAGGGTGACCCAAGTTGGTTGTGAGTGAATCCAACCAACCCGTGACACATGTGAGATGTGTGGTGTGAGTTTGATCAACTCTGTGAATATGTGCGAGACACGTATGAAAACAATGTGAGTGAATCCAATGTGGGAGTTTGATTGTGAGTGAAGCCCAATCAACTCTAAGTCACGTGTGACGTGTGTAAAGGTTGTGGAGGTTTGATTGTGAGTGAATCCGATCTGTTGCCATATATATAGGCAGTGATGTGTGTGAACACACTTAGGACCACCGGGGCACTTTTTCCCTCCTTAGGAGGTTTTTTCCCCCGACTTGTATATACGCCCATCATTCTAGGGCTAACTTATCTTTTGTACATTGACACAATCTAATACACTTTGTGTTGTGTGCATTCTTGCTTCTTCTTCTCCAAGCTTTGTGTGCTTTCCTCTGCAACCCTAATTCCAACAAGTGGTATCAGAGCGGGCATCGGCTCCCAGGGCTATGCTGTTAGCACCCTTCGAGTCACGTTCTCGATTGAGGTGAGCTTTCATGAGCACTTGCAGGTCCCTATACTCTGTAGATTAGCCCATAGGGCTTGGTTTTCTCAGAAATTGCATCTAAGGTCATTTCGGGCTCCGTTTTTGCATTACAAGTTATGTATAGGTGTTTTCGTCATTTTGTGCAGAAATTTTGATAGTGCAGTTTTCTGCAAAATAGGCATACGTATTCTATTGTGGACCGTGCTACATAGCACGAGTTGTTTTCTGTTCAATCTTTTCTCCATTACAGATAGCTTTTGCAGCATCAGTTTCAGTCAGTGGTGGCCATGGCTGATAACAGCAATGATGTATTTCGCATGTTGTCTGCTGCTGATGACAAATTGGATGGAGATAGCAACTACCCACTTTGGGCATACATAATGCAGCATGTTTTGGTTGCAAAAGGAGTGTGAAACATTGTGTAGGGTACGGATGTACGTCTAGGTTCTGTGGATGTAGGATCTGTTGAGAATGTTACAGGTTCTAGTAGCTCTACTGTTGCTGCTGTTTTACCCACTGTTGAACAAGCTCGTTGGGATGGTAAAGATGCGCAGGCTCATGCCTTGATTTCACTTTCTATCAAACATAACATCACTCCACATATTCATTCAACTGAAATAGCAAAACAGGCTTGGGATATTGTAGCTAATTTGTATGCAGGTCGTAACAAGGCAAAAATCTCTTACCTGCGTAAAGAGCTAAAATGGAAGATTATGCAGGAAGATGATGACATGAATGTTTTTCTTGCTGAGATTAAAGATCTCAAGAAACAGTTGATTTGTGCAAGTGAGATTATTCTTGATCATTCTCTTGTTTCTTGATGCTTTACCTGAGTCATATCAGACTTTTGCTTCCACGTGGAGACTTGTTACTGAGGACAGACCTGATGTTGTCAAGTATGATACTTTAGTCAACAAGCTCTTACAAGAAGCGCAGTCCAGGTAAAATAGGGCTAGGCAGCGTGCAGTTGATCAGGCATTTGTTGTTGCCCAGCAGAGAAGAAGTGGTAAGGCAGCCCCTTCCACTGTTTCTTCTCCTATTAGTAGGTCTACAACTTCTTCTCCTTCCATAGGTAGCAACAATAGCTCTGAGAAGGCTCTTGATAAAGGTTAAAAAAAGATCAGGTGCAACTATTGTAAGGCAACTGATCATGTCATTAAGAATTACCCTAAGCTAAAGGCTAAAGAGGCAAAGAAGAAAGAGTCAAATGCAGCCACAATAGCGGATGCTTCTACAAATGCAGATTCTACAAATGTTGTGCAGGATACAGAATGGGCATTTATCGTGTATTGCCAGTATGACCCATCTGTACATGATTCATGTTTGGCAGTTTTTGTTGACTCTGATGTATGGTATTTTGACAGTGGTGCTACAAAGCACATTACCGCATCGTGATATGTTCACTTGTCTTGAGGCTGTCCCTAATGGGAATACTGTCACATGTGCCAATAATGCTTCTTACCCAGTGAAGGGCATTGGTAAAATTATTCTTACTGCTGTAAATGGCAGCGCTTTCACACTTTCAGATGCTTTGTATGTGCCAGGGATAAAGAAGAATCTATAATATGTCTCTATGCTTGCTAGACTTGGACTTGTAGTCAAATTTGTGGATGACAGATGTACTGTTCATGATTTGGCTTCTGGTGATACGATTATTGCATCTGGCACCTTGTTTCGTGGGCTGTATAGGCTCAATTCTTATGACAAGTGTGTGGAAGATTCAGCAAATGTAGTTTCTGATAAAAAGACAGTTTCAGATGCAAAACTATGGCATGCTCGTTTTGGTCATCTGAACTTTGCTAGTTTGCTGCGTTTGCAGAAATTTGATATGGTTGCTTCATTGCCCCCTCTTGAGGCACCAAACATGTTTGTGAAGGCTGTATTTTGGGCAAAATGCAGTGTTCTGCATTTCCAAAGGATGGTTTTGTGTGCGGGCCACTCGCAAATTGCAACTTGTACATAGTGATGTATGTGGGCCTATGCAAACTCCGTCATTTGGTAAACACTTGTACTTCGTGACTTTCATTGATGACTACTCAAGGCATGCATGGGTATATCCATTGAAGGCAAAGTCCGAAAATGTATCCAATTGTACTATGGGCACCCTCCGTTCTGATCGAGGGGGGGAGTACATGTATAAAGAGTTTGACGCATTTTTGTCTAGTCGTGGGATAAAACACCAATGTACAGTGCCGTATACCCCTCAACAAAATGGTGTTTCTGAGAGGAAAAACAGGTCACTTATGGAGATGGCACGATGTATGGTCAAGAGAGCCAATCTTTGCCACATGCGTTTTGGCTTGAGGCTATCATGTGTGCTGCATATGTACTCAACAGGTGTCCCACTAAGGCCTTGTAGTCTGTTACTCCATACGAAGCTTGGCATGGCAGGAAGCCTTCTATTGGTCACTTGCGTGTCTTTGGTTGCTTGGCCTATGCTTTAGTGCCTGTGCAACGTAGAAAATTGGATGATAAGGCTGTCAAATGCTTTTTTTTGTTACAGTGCTGAGAGCAAGGGTTACAAATTGTATCATCCAAAGTCAAAGCATATCTTGATTAGTCGATATGTTGTTTTTGTGGAAGATGCTGTGCAGCCTTTGTTATCATGTACCAAAGAGACAAGTGTGAGCTCACGGGATGTATTTGATACGTTGTTGCCTCTGTTTACAGGTGGGAATTCAAATGTAAGTCCTAATGAGGTAAATATTCAGCCTTTGCAGATTTCAAATGACATCATAGATCAGCCTATTTCTGATGCAGATTTATAAGATGTAATTTATGAGGATAGGGCTGAAAATGAGCAGGCTAGAGGTATGCCTAAATGGCTGGTGCAAACCTTACGTGATAGTAAAATTGATGCACCTATGTCTAGTCGTACTTGTTCAGGTTTTCAGCATGCCTCTTATACATCAGATTGTTATGCTTTGTCTGTGTCTAGTATGTGTGAAAAGGAAGAACCTCTTTCATTTGATGAGGCACAAAAATCAAAAAATTGGTTGGCTGCAATGTAAAGTGAATATGATGCTATAATGAAGAATGGTACATGGTCTTTGTGTGATTTACCTATTCGTAAAAAGGTCATTGGATGTAAGTGGGTTTTTGAGTTGAAACGAAAGCCAGATGGTAGTGTTAATCGCTATATAAGGCTAGACTTGTTGTTGCAAAGGGTTATGCTCAAGAAAAGGGCATTGATTTTGATGAGACCTTTGCTCCCACTTGTCGTATGACTACCATTCGTAGCATTTGTACATTGGCAGCTCATAATGGTTGGAATGTACATCAGTTGGACATAAAGATTGCGTTCTTGAATGGAGATTTGCATGAGGAGGTGTATGTATCGTAGCCTCATGATTTTGTTCAAAGAGGGCAAGAAAACAAAATGTGCAGGTTGAAAAAGGCTTTATATGGTTTAAAGCAAGCTCCATGAGCTTGGTATGAAAAGATACATGCATTTTGACTACACATGGTTTTCAGAATAGTCCAACAGAAAGCACTTTATAAATTAAATGTGTGGATGATGTACATCTAATCATTGCTCTCTATGTCGATGATGACATGCTGCTCACAGGACCAAATGAGAGTCATATTGCTGATTTTAAGGCTAGTTTGAATGCCTCTTTTGAGATGTCAGATTTGGGGCATTTGCATCATTATTTGGGGATACAATTTAAGCAGTGTGATTTATGTATGCATTACAAGGCCGGACATTCAGTTTGTAGTCTCACAGGTGAGCAGGTTTATGCATAGCCCAGGGTCTCAGCATTGGAAGATAGTTAAACGCATCTTTCGCTACTTGAGTGGCACCATACATCTTGGGTTGTTTTATCCTAAGGGGGGATCGTTGTCGCCAGATTTACATGCTTTTTTGGACTTAGATTGGGCTGGTTGCTATGACACAAGAGTGTCCACAAGTGGTTTTTGTGGTAGCTCATGCATATCTTGGTTGAGCAAGAAGCAACCTATTGTGGCCACTTCTAGTTGTGAAGCTGAGTACAGGGCAACTTTCACAGCTACGGTTGAGTGTGTGTGGCTCAGACGGCTTATGGTGGCTGACTTGGGTGTTGGACAGGAGCCTGCCACCTCTATCTACACTGACAGTCAGAGCACATTTGGCAATTGCGAGAAACCCAGTTTTTCATGCTCGCACAAAGCACATTGAGGTGCATTATCACTATGTCAGGGAGAGACTCTCGGTAGGAGAGATCAGCTTGGCATATGTGCCAACACAGGACAACCTCGCCGATCTTTTCACAAAGACACTTCCTCGTGAGAAGTTTGAAGCTTTCCGCAAAGCTTTGGGCTTGCTCCCCTTTGTGGACTGATCTACTTCGGGCATGGCACTTCCCTATACATGAGTGCTAGCTCTCGTTCACACCATCACTCCCAGGGGGGATTTGTTGCCATATATATAGGCAGTGATGTGTGTGAACACACTTAGGACTGCCGGGGTACTTTTTCCCTCCTTAGGAGGTTTTTTCCCCCGGCTTGTATATACGCCCATCATTCTAGGGCTAACTTATCTTTTGTACATTGACACAACCTAATACACTCTGTGTTATGTGCATTCTTGCTTCTTCTTCTCCAAGCTTTGTGTACTTTCCTGCAACCCTAATTCCAACACGATCAACTCTCAGACATGTAAGATGCGTGTAAAGACATTGTGAGTAAATCCAATGTGGGAATGATTAATGTGTTTAATCACTCGTGTGTGCTGATATTTAAAACCAAGGACCGTTGTATTCTCAACCGAGAGGACTATCATGGAAGTGAGATTTTTCAGATATTTTACTTTGATTTTTGTAAAAGAAAAGCTTATAGAGCAAGAAAGGGCTAAAATAGCCATGCAACCTATTTTTCAAGTAATAAAATCTATAAATACTCAAGTGGGGATGCTTTTGGCACATGTTTTGGGGGGTAGTTGGGACCCAATTTGGTGTTCGAGCTCTTGATTCTGTATTTTTTTGTTATGTATGTTTTCCAAGGTCCGTGGTTTCCCATTTTAATCATTGTTAATTTATTCATTATAATCATGAGTGTGATCTCTTATAATATGTAAATCTTGGGTTTCATGATCTAATAACTTATTTGTGAGTAGGATATGATCTTGGGTATGAGTAGGAGATTATATAGTAAAAGTTTTCTCCCTCAAGTCTCTATCTTTTAAAAATTATTTTCTATGAGCACCTTGAATTACGTACCACCATTTCAAATTTGAAGAGTCTAGTTAAAAAATCACATGTTATTCTCTCATTAATTAGTGTTATTCTCTCACTAAGTACATGTTACAAAAGATGAAGTAATAACATGTAAGATTTAGAGAAAATAATCCCTACTCACATGGATCTTTTTTTTTAGAGTGGTCCCATAATTTTGAGCTAAAAAAAGAGGAATAAAATATATTCGCATAAAACTCAAAAAATAGAAGAATTTTAGGCTTGAATACCACCTACCAAAACGTATGTCAGAAGGAATATCAGGAAAAGAAGATAGACTGATTGAAAGCTAGTGTGATTAAAAACTTTCTCCATAAATTGAACTTAGTTCTCTTCGTTTCCTGCCTCTCTTACAGTATCACTTATTTCCGCCATATCCTCTTCCTCTCTTCTTCTTCTTCTCTCAGCCTCTTTTTTCTTCTATCTAAATAGTCTATTAAACTTCATTAAGCTATGCTTGCTAATCATGATTTCTTTGTGATTTATTTTATTTTTCATGTTCATTAACCTTCTTGACCATGATGTCATTTGTGAAAACTTACAGGATTATTTATCAACTCGACTATAAGGAAAACAAAGTGCAAGGTTCACAACATTTCTTTAAAGTTTTATTTTCGTTATTTAGATTGTTGAGCCCAAAGAAGTGGTAATAATGTTCTATTTTTCCTTAAATGTAGATGAGCTCTAGGAGAAAGTATATTTACAGCATTGAAAGTGTGGAGCTTTTCAACAGGAAGGATGCTTATGGTAGCTGGATCCCTCAACGGTTCAGAAAGTCAAACTGGATCATGATGAGGCCTAGCACTCGAGGAGCATTCAAGGTAAAACAAAAAGACATTGGTGATCCTAACAAGCATTGGAAAGGTAGGATCATGAATTTCTACACAACAGGCAACTAAATGGTGCAATCGAGGTCCTTGTGCATCATGTTTATATGAACACAAACATAATGCTACATCACCACAATGAAAGTACAAGATCTAAGATAAAAGTAAGATTCAATAAGTAGAATTTGTTTTTATGTTCAATACCTAATTGTTTTGTGCTCTGTAGCTAAGCATTAAAATTTTCTTGCAGTTTTATATCCATCGAATGTGGAGAAGTGGCTGAATACAGATTGCATCAGTGGAAGAATCAATGTATTCCATATAGAAATAGGCCAATGCTACATGATAACCCACCCAACCATTTAGCAGCACAAGGAATCTTCTTTTATAATTCCATGTATGTTTTAGCTAATGCAAATGATAATATTGGTAGACTGGAGTCTATCCCACTACCACCATTGTCTATCCAAGAATGGGTTTGTTCTTGCACAAACATCATTGCAACATATAAGAACAAGATAAGAATCGATATGCGTGCATCAATGAAACCATCAATAAGCTCTAAGGAATCCCATTTATACCATTTAGTGCCTTTGCACAGATGTTTGCATCATGTGAGTGTATCAAGAAAACAAATTTAACATATCAAGTGAGGTCCCTTGATAATGACTGGATGAACAAATTTTTGGAGAAGAGATGGGATGTAGAGTGGACCTCTGTAGAAGATGCCATTGAATGCAAAGTAACAATGCCAGCGGATATTACATTTAGGTGAAATCAAAACATAAAGTTTGTTTGTGTTTGTAGCAAATTCTATTAGGATGACATCCGTTAATTTTTAGCATTGATTATTTTTATGACCAAGTATTTCATTGGGAGACAAACATTATGCATGTGATTTAGTTATAGAAGATGGTGACTATGGAGAGGCGTCTGCTGGCAAAGCTTGGATCAAGACATGTGTGATGTAACTCACTCTTCCATCATAGATGTTGTAATCTAGTCATCACAATGTCGAGACCCGTTAGTGGTCAATCTAGAAATCCATTGGCCATTGTCCTTTCTTAGACAAGAGAGCCAATTGATGTGTAGTGATTCACCAAGGGATTTCTATTTTAAGTTAGATGGTATGAAAATTGGAAGCAGGAGTGAAACTTCCAAAACCTACTATGTTTGTATCGAACCACATATCCTAGAGGTTGTGGAATCACCTTGAGATTATAACCTTTCCATCTATAATAAAATTTAAAGAGTTATCTTTGGTCTATATGTTGTTGTATAAATGTTACTTCTTTCTTCTTTTTACATTTTTTTCTTTCTATTTGCTTCAATGGTCCACACATCCTGGGCATCTTTGCTCCTCTACCTTGAAAATATCCAGATTTCAACATTAAGCCATAATAGGCTATTACTTACATGGATCCACTCCCTGTCGATTAGCGTTTATGGATACTGGCCACACGGGCGGTGGCATTGGTCTTGGCCATTATGGAGGGGGAACAAATGCATATAGCACATCAGGCTCTTGTTGCCAAATATTGTTAATTAGAGTTTCAAGTGTTGTGGCCCTGAATAGGCATACATCCAAATCTGTATATTTTGCTAATCGTAGATTCTACACATACAAAAAATTACATATGTGCTATCAGTGAATGTACAAAGAAACTAAGATATCATATAAAGAATAAGTGAATGCTTATATTTTATAAGGGCAGTCCCAACATGGAGTGCAATAGCACAATGGCATTGTAGCACACTCTTCAACCACAGCTAAAGCCATCATATTGTTGTGGGACTCTACATGTAATGATCTCCGTTGCCTCTAAAATCTCCTCCTGGGTAAGGGCCCCAATACTAGATCTACACACCATTTTTCAATTGTCAATACTCTCTCTCTCTCTCTCTCTCTCTCTCTCTCTCTCTCTCTCTCTCTCTCTCTCTCTCTCTCTCTCTCTCTCTCTCTCTCTCTCTCTCTCTCTCTAATATAAAAAACGATCGCGTGGACTTATTGCCTCACGTTGCCATGAAATCCTGCAGTTGAATTGGCAAGATAGCATTGTTTCTACTTAGTATCTATAACAATCAAACTCCAGTGTGCACTATAAAAGTCAATAAACAGTAAATCTAATATCTATGTCAGAATACCAAAAGTACAATTTAGGTCACATGACACTTACTTTTCATGGTAGGCCATTACAAAGATCTGGGTTTGGTCCAAAACTACATGCCTAAATCATGGACACATATCCACGTAGGAAATCTCCTATGAACCTAGAAGCAAGGATATAAGAGAATCCAAAATATATACCATGCGCTGAGCTTCCCATGGAAGATTTTATAAAAGCAAGCTGCACATGAGATAACTAACATTGTATTACTTTGAGAAAGAATAACACTTTAAATTAAAGTTTAGGGCATGGACATAACAAACCTTAAAATAGCATGCATAACTCTGTCATTGACCTCCTTGTGCATTCTGGATAACACATCAATCTCCTCCATGTCCAAAGGGAAGTATTGAGGAGTGTTTCGCATCGAAAACCTCACATGCTAGTTCACCCAAGGAGGCATGGGACACCTTGGTAAATTTGTATGAAACTAACACCAAGGTACAAAAGATTCAGTTGAAGAATGAGCTTTATAAGAGTACTGTGGAGAAGAAAAACATATCTGTGAATGATTATGCCTTGAAGATCAAGGGCATTGTGGAATCCCTTGCATCTACTATTGGTGTTTATATTGATGATGATGTGATAAGGTGTAAGTATGTCTACGTGGTCTCGAGCCACAATATAAGGCATTTAAGACGTCCATTCAGACCTGGGAGAACATTCCCAACTTTACAAATTTGGTGTCAATATATCTGTATAGAAGTGGTTCGTTCCATTGTGACCGAATCATTACCAAACAACTGCCCCTCCATGGGGTATGCTTTTCATGTTCTCAGATCAATCTTTAAGATTTACGAATCCCAATGTACATACACGTGATCCAAGGCCCAATCATGCACCAATTTGGATTCCCTCATGAAGGGTCTCCCCAATATTATGTCATATGTATCATGTTGGTGCAGGAAGTCCATGACCACGAATGTATAATGATAGCAAAATGGATGATTATCAGTCCCCCTAATATGAGTGGCACGCCTTCCTTTTAGGTGGAGTGATTCACTCAAAAGGTCAATGTAGTGTGTAAACCCATAGGTCATAGAGCAGATGCATCCTTACCATTCACTCTGATATATATGGGAGGTCAGACACTTGGTGAGTGTCGAACAAACACCCCAACAATTAACATTATTACCTGCACACTCATGATATACACCTCGTTTGTTTGAATAATGATTTAAAGTTTTCTTTTAATTTCCCAATACTAGAAGAAAAGAAAGTGGTGGTTCATACCTCTTCAAAATCTGTCTCATCAAAGCGATGGTGACTCTCTTGCAAATCAAGATAAAAATTGCGTTATAGAGCAATATCATGAGCTCTTGTTGTCTCCACTACGTCACCAAAATGATCATCGATGCAAGTGGTTACAAATGTTCCATCCTCTCTTAAGAACTCATGGCAAGCACACATGCAGCCTCAACAAACTCTTTCTTCCAAATGTTCCAACGAGGGACTAGTGGAGTTTGTTGAAATATACAAGTGAATGGGTGTGTGTGAGAACAAGCCCTTAGCAAGAGGCTATAAAAGAGAGTCTGTAAATGAGTGAGTAGTAGTGAAAAGGTGAGTGGAATCAACTGGGAGAGAATAAAGGGTAGCATGAGAAGTTCTAGGATGTGTGGAGATATTCTGGGAAAAGTGAAGAGGTGGAGAGAATCAAGCAAAAGAGGTGGAGTGAATCAAGGAGAGATCAGGGATTAGATGCTTGGCATCTTGTGGATGTAAACTCTATAAATTGAGGCATTGGCCTATTGAGTATTTGCTAGTTTTTGAGTATCCATGCCTACATTAAGCTATCAGTTAATTGCTCACTAATCTTATCTTAATCATCATCTAATCACTTTGTTAATGATGTTGATTCTTGCATTTGATCCACCATAGCTCATCACTTTGCTTGCATTCTAACATGGTATCAGAGCCTAGCTTAGGATCCATCCAATTTATGAGCTTATTATCTTACTAATCACCCTATTAATTAAGATTAAGAGATACTCACTTTTTTAGCCTCTTTTTAACCATTCTTTGCACCCCCAGCTCGTGGAGGAGCTCCCTCTCCCTCCAGGCTTAACAATAGGCTTCAAGCTTCTAGCCTCATCTAGCTACACTCCCCACGCATCAGCCTCGTCAAACTGCCAAAGCTGCTAAAATCTGTGATTTTTCAAGTGCCTATTATCTGAAGCAATTTGCAGATCTACTCTTCCACAAAAGGAATTGGTCTAATTCCTCTTGGCCCTAGGGGTTTTCAAGGGTGCTCTACATGCTGGTGATGTCATATTTGTGAAATTTCTCAAGGAGAAGTGGCATCAAATCTGCAAGAGACTTTGGTTAAACAGAGATTAAGCATTCACTGTTTGGTCAAATCTTTTGTTTCTTGGCTTGATCCTCCCTACTAGACTAATTGCTATTGATGCCTTTGAAAGGAGTTGAGCTCATTTAAACTCTAAGGCCCCAAATCTGGCCTCCCCGCACACTCTGTTTTTTGCACACAAAACAAGGGATTATTCAGTGGTTAATCATCACTAATCACTATATTTTGGTACAATTGAGGATTCAAATTTACCATTGGGTATCTAATACACATCCCTATAACTTCATATTACAATTCGGAGATGGTTTGATACTCCAACCATTCAGTACAGATTTGTTACCCTTGGCTTTATGTAATTTTTGGTGAAATTATATTGATAAATTGATAAAACTGTTGTAATCATCATTCAACACGAGATTTGAGTTGTAAAAGAGTAGACACTGCCCTTGAATCTTGAATTGGATCAAGAGGTAAGACTTGCTTCACATCATCATGACCACGGCACAAGAAATAGCTAAATTTAATGGGGGAGCAGTTTTATACATGGCAAACAAAAACCATGTATTTGCTCATGAGGAAAAATCTGTGGGGGCTGGTTAAGGGAAGAGATGAATGCCTAGAGGTGATTGAGAAAAATGAGTGGAAGAGTAGGAATGAGAAAGCATTAGGACTCATTGCACTCAGTTTAAATGATGAAATCATTCATCACATCACAGGGATACAATGGGCAAAAGATGCATGGGATGAACTCAAAAAATTATTTGGCACTCAAGCAAAAAATTCAAAGATAAATATGCTAATGCAATTATATAAACTCGATATGAAGGAAAGTGAACCTTTAATCACACACTTGAACAAATACAAAAGCATTGAAGCAACTAACAACTGGCAGCCATTAGTAAAGAAGGTAGGATGATGAGGCACTCGCAGTGCTTCTGAAGAGTGTGGACAAAGGTGAATATGAAAATATTATATCAACCTTAAAGAATATACGTGAATTGAAGCTGCATGAGATAGAAGGAGCTCTACTAGAGCAAGAGACCAAGGTCAAAGAGAAGAAAGGGGTGGACTCAATAGTTGGAGAGGAAAAAGCATTCTTCACCCGAGGAGGATTCTCACGAGGACGAGGACAAGGAAAAGGCAGGGGAGGAGGAAGGACCTTCACTTGTCACAACTGTGGGAAGCTAGGACACATGGCAAGAGACTGCTACAGCAAACCCAATGAAGAAGGAACGATATCGGCAAACTTCATGGAGGCTCTTAAGGAAGTGGAGTCATATCATCTTTTCTGAGAGAGAAAGAGAGAGAAACCCCACAACCCAATGTAACCTGCCCCAATAGAGTAAAACCACATTTGAGCCACCGATGATATAGGCCATGTGGTAGATGTATGTGTGAGCACTTTAGTCAAGGTCACGGGCACTTATAGTAAGCCTTGGACACATAGATAGAGAGTGTGTCAAGGACTATGAGTTAGGGACTTGAGGCACTAGTTGAGGGCTACCAAGTAAGAGGGAAACTTGGTATAGGGTCCAGGTGTGCTAGGATTATTCACTTGAGGGGAGGTGTTGAAATATACAAGTGAATGGGTGTGTGCGGGAACAAGCCCTATAGCAAGAGGCTGTAAAAGAGAGTCTATAAATGAGTGAGTAGCAGTGAAAAGGTGAGTGGAATCTATTGGGAGAGAATAAAGGGTAGCATGAGAAGTTCTAGGATGTGTGGAGATATTCTGGGAAAAGTGAAGAGGTGGAGAGAATCAAGCAAAAGAGGTGGAGTGAATCAAGGAGAGATCAGTGGGATTAGATGCTTGGTATCTTGTGGACATAAACTCTATAAATTGAGGCATTGGCCTATTGAGTATTTGCTAGTTTTTGAGTATCTATGCCTACATTAAGCTATCAGTTAATTGCTCACTAATCTTATCTTAATCATCATCTAATCACTTTGCTAATGATGTTGATTCTTGCATTTGATCCACCATAGCTCATCACTTTGCTTGTATTTCAATAGAGTTTCCTTATCTATAGGAAACCTTGTTGGAAAATTTTCCCACACCATTGAACATCCTCCCAAAGATGAGGACTAGCTTCCTATATTTCCAAACTTGTTCAAGCCCCCGACAAACTTTGCCAGCCTACTATAATGCATGGGAGCCAAGTTAATATTAAAACCTTGTTGGAAATAGAAATAGTTACGTTCAAAATACAACATGGGTTTTCCCAGTTGCGACCAAAATGGATTGTATAATTTTTATTTTTCACCACCCAAAATTGATGAAGGGCAATCGTCCCACAAGCCTGTGTGCTCAAAACAAAAATTTTGTAATCACCCATGGTATGAGGGTCGCCCTGCCCGAGCTCACCTAGAAGCTCGAAATGGTTGTTGCGTGATGTGTGCATGAGCGATGCATGTGTGAGGTGCATGCGCATGGGTTGGTTCCCACCCGAACATCTATGTTCAAATTGGACTCAGTGGTGGTTCCGCTGTGCGAGTCGGCTCAAAATGGACTTGGTGTCTAAGATGGTAGACACACGCACACATGATTGGTTGATGGACACTCCAATGCATCATTGAGGGGGAGTGTTGAGAGGTAGCAATTGCGTTTGTGCAATGCTACATTAATATGGGTGATGGATGATGGGTGAGTTGTGGAACACCTCGATTAAGAGGGGGTGTTGAGAGATGTAATTGTGGTGTTGTGTGTATGTGGGAAAGCACCCTAAAAGTGCAAGATATTGTGGCAAGATATGAATGCCACATGTAATATTGAATGGTGTGTGAGTGTTGACCAAAAGAAGTGGAAAAGGAAGTGCCACATGGATGATGACATGTAAAGGAAGTGCCACATGGATGATGACATGTAAAGTGGGATAAGGCTAGAGAGCCTATATCGTTGTATGGTTCATTTGAGATATGCAATAGAACTTGTGTTGAGTGTGCAATCTCTCTCTCTTATGGAGTTTTTAGTGTGGTATAACCCACCTTAATCTATGCTTAATCTCGTGTCTATCACCATGATCAATCCCATTTTAGAATTGTTAACAGATCCCCCATCAATCCCCTCAACTGGGGCGATCCCTTGGACTGCATTGACTTTGAGCAGGCAATGCCCATAACAGAACGAGGAGGTGGATCCCCCATCAATACCCTTAACTTTGGTGTGATCCACTGGACTGCACAAACTTCGAGTAGGTAATCCGCATCTTGTTAGGTTGACAGCTCCAACAGGCACTACTTACCAAGATAATGGACTGCATGGACTTTCATGTCCTCTGGCTCTACATCGATGCCAAGCATGATGCATGGAAGCATCAGCATGCGCACCGACACTGTGATGAAGGCAATATTAGGCCCCACTTCGATGCTTGACCCCTCACGTTCGACCTTATGGGGGAGCAGCTAGTTTGGCAGTGGCGACCCTTCCTACTCAAGCCGCACATGTGGGCTTAGTATTGCAAAGCCCCCCGCAATCTCCACATCAACTCGGCTTACGTCCCCATCCATCAGTGCTAGGCCTGGGACCTGCTCCACACCAAACATAAAGAAAACCCTAAGCTATAGTTCAACTTCCCATGGTTCACCTCCTACGTCGCGAAAACCATGCACAGAGGAAAGCATGCTAGCCCAAATGCGTGCTTTCATAGCCAAATATGATTACGTGTGCTGGATCTCGCCATAGTTGCCACAATCGGCTTCTTTAACCTCATCACCACCCTTTTGGCATAGTTCCCCCCAGTGGCACCATTACCATGAAGGAGCCCAAGGCCGCACCTTTGACCTCAATAAAGACCCCACCCTCAAGAAACTTTTGGCTACCACAAGCGCATCCTGTGTGGATGCCTGCTTGGTGTCTCCAAACTTTCAAAGACATGATGGAGGCCACATTTTAGATGTGCTACAAGGCGTAACATTTTAGATGTGCTACAAGGCCTTACATTGATCCCCCCACTACCCCAAATCATGGTTTTTCTGCACATATCCCTCTACTACTCTTGAGATTTCTCGCTAATTTCGAGGATGGACCTAAATTAGGGAGGGGGGTATGTTAACAACAATGGTTAACATTATTTTAAGTGTGGTTACGCTTCATGTAATCCATTTTTATGCAAAACTATGCTAAGCTCTTCATATAAACGATATATGGGATGATTGACCTTACTACATGTGTAACGTCAGTAGCCACAAGAGCAATAAGCCTGTGTGTACATAGAGCCAGAAAACCAAATTTGGGCTCCCAATTATTAAACAGGTAGCCGGGAGATTTGTTTGGCATGAGCAAATTCGGGTGAGCAGAAACCCAAATATGGTGAGAAGTTTTTTAATAATGGGGGGCTCTCGGTCTCTCTCTCTCTCTCTCTCTCTCTCTCTCTCTCTCTCTCTCTCTTTATCTGTCTCTCTCTCTATTGCACACTTTTGTGAGATATTGATAAAAGTTGCTTCCATACATGAGACATTAAATACAAAATCTATAGAAAACACTAGTAAGTGTTCTTGAAATCGTAACACATAGGTACCTCTAACATTACTCTCTCTCTTTCACAATATCTCTCTCTCTCTCTCTCTCTCTCTCTCTCTCTCTCTCTCTCTCTATTTTTGTCTCTCTTATCTATCTATCTCAACCTCTCTCAATAGCAAAATAAAATTACTCCAATAAAATGATACATCCTAATAAAGTGATACAATCTCAAATAAAATTACTCCATGGAAATTATTCTAATAAAATGATACCCTAAAACATTTTTGCACATCCCATACATCTCTGAAGTTAAATTAGGAACATGAGTTGTCCACTAGACCAATTTAGTGTAGGTTCATTCTCTGCGTAGACATTCGGTTACCTCCCTTTTTGTCAAAATTGGTTGGTGAATAAACATATTTTCATTTTTGCTCAATCCCATGACTCTCATGTACACAAAGTACAAGTGCTTGCTAAGTAGGGTTTTTGTTGGTTGGTGAATAAACATATTTTCATTTTTGCTCAATCCCATGACTCTCATGTACACAAAGTACAAGTGCTTGCATGCTAAGTAGGGTTTTTGTTGGTTGACCCTTCCCAAAAAATCTGGACATAAGCATGATGGATGCATTTTGATAAACACATCTCATAACTTCCCACATGAGAACCTTCTCCAAATGTCTCAATGGTGAAAGCCTCATGTTTAGAAGATTGAAACACCTACACTTGTGTAACTTGTGCATTTATATCTAGTGCTTTCTTGATCCTTTTTGTAGCTTCTTCTGAAATGCATGTTCTATATCTTGTGCGATGAACATCTCGTGACATATTTTTTTTGAATGTGTTTGTCTCTCCTCTAGGCACTTTTGGTTGACTTAAGCTCAATGGAGTTTGTTCCTCTCTTACCAATCGTTTACTATGTAAGTTATACCCTACAAGCATCAATGCATTTACCTCCTTAACTGTCAGATTTGTGCCTTCAGCAACACTGGCCATATAGTAGGCACATTGTGTGGGGAATGGTTAATATTCTTGTCCATAGCCCATGTATGCATGATATCATTATTGCAAAACCACATCATTTGTCTAGTCTACCCAGTGGCATGAGACCTTGTTGAAAAAAATGATGGTGCAAGTACTCCTTTTGCACATCCTACAATCATGCGACCACACTTACTAGTACCTATATAACCCAAACACTTTACTTTTTTGCCCTTTGGAGTTCTCCTAATTGCCCAAAATGTCTTGTGTATGGGTGCTTCCATTATGATTTGTCACTCGATTCATTTCTTGTGTCCACATCTTCATCCATGAATTGTATTTTCTTGCAACGTCTAATAGACTTCCTATCTCTCACGTGCACGTTGTACTCAGGTCTATGACTAGCATCATCATCCACATAAATTACATTACATTGTCATCTCTTGTGTTCGGATGACTCCCGATCACCTGCTAAAGGAGTTGGGGCCTTGTACATTGTACCTGCAATGGTACTCTTTACTGTTGTTACAACTTATGCTGGGCTTGGAGTATGCACATTTGCCCTCTTAATGAGCTTTTTAAGGCTTGGACCTGCTTCGATATGCTTGCCCATCATTATGAATTTTGCTCAACACTCTGTAATAAAGCATTAGCCATGTTTGATACACATGCATTGTAGAGTGTTATTTTTAGTTTGAAACCCTCGCTGGCTAACCAGCTTTCATGTTTAGACTCTGATAAGTTTGTTTGTGGTGTACGTGATTGATCACCACTCTTCTCCACTTATGCAATAGTTAGAGGCATATTAGAAACATCATTAAAGACATTGTTTTTTAAGTCAATGGTTCTTATACATACCGAAATCATTACATTGCCCCAATGTGCAATGCGCACTTTCCACTTGCTTAGCCAAAGGTCCATGGCATGTATATCTGAATCTCTTACATTTCCACTATGCCACCATTGTTAGATAAGTTGCCCTTGAGCTAGTGCAATCTTTTTTGTTGACTCGATCCGCCACTTCTCGCACATGATCTTATGCACGCCTTGGAAGGCATTTATAATATAATTTGTGATATGTATATTTAGGCTTTGTGCCCAATGAAATAAACATGAGCGTTGCCGACCTTTAATCTCTTGTCCTTCATTGTGGACTTCTCTAATGGCATTCTAATTTACTTGGGCTTCATCTGCAATGAAACCAAAGAAGTTTGCCTTTTCAAATCCATGTGTCACCCATGAAATTATTTATGTACTCCCAAAATAATACTTGAGAAGTCTTGTCCTCCTCTTTCATCTCACAAGTTGCAATAGTTAGAAGCTCCTGCAGGTTGCAACTAAAAGTCAATATGCTAAAAGAGGTAATAACAAAAACTATTTTTTTCAAAAGCCATTATTACCAGCACGGCAAGCCATTGTTAGTACCTTGGATCATAAACGTGACAAGCCATTATTACCCAATCCATGATGCATCTAGTGTGGTCAAATTGGATCCAAGATCTTCTTAGATCACCATTTCATAAACACCTCATTCTATTGACGAGTTTGACACCTGAGGTTGGTCCTTTAGTAGACACCTTGAAAACAAAACAACGTTCAGTTTCATTCCCTTGACTTGGAAATCAGCTACCATGGAAGAAGTCATAATTGTAATCCCTCTTCAAACGTAGCAAGTTATCATAGGCAAATGATGACTTAGGTGGTCCTTGGCATGCATGAGCTACTGACCTTTCAAACCTAGAAGAAAGGAATTTTTAATCACTTTGTATATATGGCCTTAACAAATGCTTCTCTAATTTAACTCACCACTTGTTCTAGCAGGCCGAGCTCTTCTAGCACATTATTGAATTCTTTATCTTCAAGCTCATATGCTTGATCTCCTTCTAGGAGGACTAATGAAGTTAGCACCAATGCCTTGGCAACACACATCTGCACCTTTCTTGGATCGGCACCTGCATCAACTTTAATTACTCTTTGAACCATTGCTTTAGTATTATCAAGCAATGCCTTTGATGTTCCGGCTTGGACACCATGTGAATGAATTTCGGTGTGTATTAGAAGCCATGTTAGTCTGTCATCACTAAGCATGTCATAATACACCTAGCATGTACAAGATGCCTTGCAAGTAGCTGGCTTTTTGCAATAGTGACAATCGAGCTTTCCATAATTAATGGCTAGGACACCAATTGCATAAGTTTTCTTTATGCACCCTTTGAAACTAATGTCTTTAGGGAAGCCATTGTGTTCAAATCCAAGGGCATGTGGTGTGTAAACAATGCATTTCACCAATGCAATGGCTTATCCTACACACCCATAGAAAGTTGAGATTTAATGTAGCTACCTTTGTCCGCATGTGACCATCATTCTTATGATCCATGCCATCCATGCATGCTCTAGAATCCATGGTGGCGGGAAACTCAAATATTACATCCCCATCATAGAATCTAGGAAGCTCATTCACCTGAAACACCCATGGTATACATCTCACCTGAAACACCCATGGTATACATCTCACCATCTTTGTCAAAGTTTTCTCCTTCCTCATATTCAACAAGAAGTCTACAATGCTTTTCGATTTTAAGGGTGAAAGTACTTCGTGGTTGGGTAACTGGGTGTATAGAGGCAGTGCATCTAATACAGATGTCTTCTGTCATCTGAATTTGTTGAACTTTCAATATTCACATAATTAGAGGTACCAATTGATGTATTGGATTTTGAGCTTACACATACCTCATATGTAAGAGATATCAGGGCATCAAGGAGGTATAGGTCCTTACCTTCTATATCTTGTAGTGGAACAAGGGCAACACATGTCTCTTTATCTACATGTTGTGATCACCCTTAAACTCTTAAACTGTGATGGTAAACATTTTTTAATAAGAAATTTCTTGTTCACAAAACCTTTGCCATTGCTCAAAGGCATCCTCATCTCACTTGTTTCATTGTTGGGGAAACTAAGCTTTGCCTCCATAATAGAGATAGAGAGAGAGATGTGTGTGTGAGAGAGAGATGGAGAGAGATGTGTGTGTGTGTGTGAGAGAGAGAGAATAACTTGTTAGGAGGTCTTAAAGAAATGATTATCATTTAGGTTACCATTTGTATTAGGGTAAGGGTTAGTGTACCAGTTTTATTTCAATGTAAAAAATTTAATTTTTGAAATTTTACCCAAAATACATTATTTTTTCTTATTTTTCTAATGCCACTCTTTTTGTAGCTAGCTAATCTAAACTATGCGCCTATTTCACATTGCACATGCCATCTCTTAGTAGGTAAGACATTAGAGTATCTTGGACAAGGAGCTCCAATGGGATAGGTGACAACCTAAGAAATGGTGTGTTGCATCTGAATAAAGTAGAGAAAACATTATTAATTACTTCTTTCCTTTTTCTTATAAGAAACTCATTAAGTGCACTTCTCAATAAATACTTGTTTGCATGTACATATAGAATAACATTTGATGTTTGCTACTAGAGCACACTTCTCTCTTCATAACTTTTAGACACACTTCTCTCTTCTTAGTGTCTTCCTTCCATGAGCATGACAATAAGGTTGGGTTCATATAATGCTTTCAGTAAATTAGAAGCTTGTGCAACTAAGCCATTACAAAATGATTTGTTAATAAGAGGATGTTGACCCCATGAAACATAGAGGGAGATTGCATGTCCTAGAAAAGAATACTTCTAGATTTTGCATAAGTAGTTGTGTATATGTAAAACATTACATCTTTTGTAAAGAATAGTCTAAAGCATTTGTGCTTAACTCAATGAGTTGCCACAATTTTTGGACACCCCTCTCTAGTGTAACCACCTTCCCTCCATGAGCATAACATTGAGGTTAGGTTCACATGCTTCCAACAGGTTGCAAACTCTTGCAACCAAGCTGCCACAAAATGGTTCTCGAAGTAAAAGGGCATTTTTCCACCAAACCAAAAGGGAAAGAGGAAAAACAAGTTCAACCTTGCAAGGGTGAACAACTTCATATTTTAAGAGTTTGCACAAATCAAACTATCATGATTGCGCATTAAAATTCTTCCTTTGTTTGTCCATTGATGATTTATTGTGGGAAAAGCCGATGGTTTGTTGTGGGAAAAGTTGATAGCTTTTTTCATTTTTGTCTTTATGAAGTGATAGTGGATTATATATCTCTTATAGCTCTCTTTTTCCTTCTTCTCTCATGCTCATATATGTGTGTGTATGCTATGATGCATGAGTGTATGCGTGTGTGTGATGCATGAGTTTATGTGTGTGTCATTAGTGATTGTTTTGTGTATGCATATGCTTGTCACTTTGTTGCTTGATTACTCCACTAATCTTTGAGTGTATGCATGTCCATGCGTGGGAGAAGGGTGAATATAAGTAGATACACAGAGAAGCAAGAGAGGTTGCCAGAAAATGGCATTCCCTCATTGCTAGTCTTCTCTCGAAGGGACCATACGTGCGCGAAGGGTGAATATAAGTAGATACATAGAGAAGCAAGAGAGGTTGCTGGAAAATGGCATTCCCTCATTGCTAGTCTTCTCTCGAAGAGTCCACTCGACATGATCTTTTTGGGATGTTTCTATGCCCTAGGTAGGTTACATGAAGCTTTCTCTGGTCCCTCATGACTAGAGTAGGATCCCGTACTCTATATGGGAAGAGAGAGTGAGGTGTACTACCATATGCCAAGACCTCTACTTCACATTAGTGTCATTGCCACCAGGGAATGCCATTACCTAAGCTAGTGGAGTAGAAGAAAGGGTAAAGTGTGTAGATGGACTCCGTCTAATTGTAAAACATGACATGGCAAAATGATGTGGCTATCACATCATATTACCGAGCTTCGGCAATATGATGTGGACCCACGTCATGTTGCCCCAGCGAAGACGGGCCATAAATCGTAGATGTTGGGCAGTAGACGACAAAGACGTCAAAGATGGCAAGTCAAAGATGATAGTAGACATCGAAGATGGAAACCGTAGCAATCGTAGACGTTGGGAAGTAGATGACGAAGATGGTAACCGTTAGCAAGGTTGACGGAGCGTGTGTTTCAGGCGATGGAGTGTTTTACGCTTAGCTGGTGACATGGTTGGTGATTGCCATATCATATTGCCAAGCATTGATTATATGCCATGGCAGGTGATGTGGTAGTTAGCAGTTAACTGCCATGCCATGTCATATTACTGATGCTTGGCAATATGATGTGGTAGTTAACTGCCACGTCACATGAGGCATTTTAAAGCATGCAAAAACCAACACTTTCATCAGTCTTCCTCCACTCGCTCCAATGCTCCAACACTCCAACGCTCCAATGGATTTACTCCAATGCTCCAATGCGGTCTCCATTCTCAGAGGTAGGGTGGTCATCCCCCGGCATGCCCTTCAGGCTTTTGGTAAGCCAAATTGTAATGGGCTAACTTCCCTTGTCTATGTATCCAAACAAGCTATTACTTACTCGCTCTAATGCTGCACAGTGGCATCAGACAGATTTGCTCCAACGCTTCAATGCTCCAACACTCCTCCCTTCGCTCCAACGCTCTAATGCACTCCAGTGCCATCGAGCTGATTAATTCAGGTAGGCTCCTATGGAACTATTAGTCTCATGTCTCTTGTCATATCATATTCGTGCAAGTAAATTTACCCTAGGTTACAAGCAAAAATATTAGAACAGTTTGTAAAGTTTTTGTAAAGTTAAAGGAATATGATGTTTCTCTATGTAATATTTTAAAGGCATATGCAATTGCACATGTAGCATCATGTGTATGAAGCCAATTCTTTTTTTTGGGACCAATATAGATATGTGCTAATATACCAAAAGGCAGTTACATCTCAAATAACAACTTAACAACCCTTAAACCCCATTCAACATGTTACAAATCATATCCCATCTCTCATCTTTAAATACAAAAGAAGAGCTTTCCCAGGAAATCTAGAACCCTAGCTGAATGCATGCTTCCATCAGAGCCTCATAAGTCAACCTTTGGGTGACTGATTCTCAAAACCATCCCCCTTCTTTGACCATAGGTCTTGCACCTATTGGATTTTCAATGAAGGCCACATAAGTATATTTGATTTGTTTCACTTTCATGCACCATCTTTTGGTCCTTGGACCAAACTTGACTGGTCTGCACCTTGGCTTCTGCACAGAGATGACCCGAATACACATCAACAAGAAAGTTAGGCTCAACCTAGTATGCCTAAAGGGATCCTCTTCCAAGTAGTGTCAAGAGATGGCAGCTTGCAAAACCTAAATAATATATAACATCCCTTATTTATTCAGTTTATTGACTAAAAGTATAGACCAACACATATGTACACATGTATACATCAAACTAGTAGTATCCAACCCTGAATCACCTGCTTTCTGAAATAAGATACAATTTCTGGTATTCCATATTTCCCACAGACAGCAAAATCTAATTATGTTAAAAATATCATCCACAATCTCCTCACTGTTTGTCCATCTCCCTAATACCCAGTCCTCCTAGTGAGCTTGCACACCAATACAGTTACATACCATCTACTAGCTCTAGTCCAAGTGCTTTTGATAGCAGGGCAATCCCAAAAGGCATGTTTCCTATCTTCCAAAGCTATTTTTCATCTAGGGCAACACCCATTAGTGAAGTTCCTTTGCACCAGTTTGCTCCCCAGAGGAAGGGCACCCATACAAACCCTCCAAAGAAATATTTGACCTTTAGTAGGAATTTCCAGTTTCCATATCATTTTCCATCTTTTCCTCCAGGTGTTGGGCCCCCAACTTGTTCTCCAAATCCTGTTACAATATATCACATTCTCCTCAGTCCTTCTTAAAGCCCTATATACAAGTCTTTAGAGTCCCTTTATCTAGTTTAGCCCCATTATACCAGACCCAGTATTTTAGCTAACAAGACTCATCAAAAGCAGTAGAATACTAGCTTTTTTGGACCTCATCCAACACTACTCTGACCAAATGTCCCTCCTTGGAATTCAGATCAAACTCCTCAACAATTTGACCAAGGTCCTTCCATCCCAGTAAGACCCTATCCCAGCAGTCAGACAAACTCTTGAGACCTTTGTTGTTCAAGCTTTTAGCTGTTTTAGGATCCTGCAAAGCCAGGGGAGGGCTAAACTTATGTGACCACCAAATACCCAAGCCTAGTAAAGAATTCCTTGTGACTCTAGCATAGCCATCCTAGAGCATTAACTCCAGTGTCTCTTTCCAATTGGTAGACAACCTTTTTGCCAAAGAAGAACCTGTAACCTTCAGAGGAGCATAAGAGAATATCTTATCTTTCCAGTCCAGATCATGCCATCTACCTTCATAATATACCCCAAAATTTTCAACTAATTCTCTCAAAATTTTTGTCCACACTTCCTCTTGATGTAGACACTTAGGGAGCCGCAGTGCCATTCCTCCTGATGTAGACACTTAGGGAGCCACAGTGCCATTCCTCCTGATGTAGACACTTAGGGAGCCACAATGCCATCCTTGCCTTAGTGTGAGAGGGAAAATGTAGAATGCAAATCCCACCCTCCTCTTTGGGAACAAACAATCTGTCCCAAGCCAACCAGGGCTAAAGCCTTCTTATTAGAATTACCATTTCTCCATAAGATTTATCTTATGGGTTTAATTATCCTCTGCCAATGTCCGTTGCCAAAGTCTAGCATAGGACAGATGAATATAATGTAAGCATTTAATACTGCATTGCATAAGGTCACTCTATCATGGAAAGGAACTCTAATCCCTTCTCATTTCTTCAATTTCAAATAAAACCTGTCCAAGGCCCAGTTTGTAAGTTGTTTGTTGGTCACATCTACACCAAAAGGGACCCCTAAATGTTTGACTATTTGACCTCTTTTAATAACTTCACAGCCCCATCTCTCCAGGTCAAAATCATTGTCCTTAGATAAACTTATAATTTTGGATTTGTGTATATTGCATTTAGAACCCGATGCATGAGCCAAATTCCTGAGAGTGATGCTTACTGCAAGTCTCACATTATCATTATCAGCTTGTAAGAAAAGGAGAGAGTCATCAGCAAAGCATTGAATTACCAATTGTTCCCCATTTCTCAACTTCTTCAACCCAGTAACATTCCCTTCAACTTTGGCATGCTACAATGGTGTGATCAGGGGATGGGAAGCAATGGCAAAGAGCAGGGGGGCAAGAGGGCAATCTTGTGAGATTTTATTTTTGAAAAAGAAAGTTTTAGTTGATTTTATTGGCATGGAAAATAGACTTGGATATCGGCTCACAAAAATTGAATCGTTTGCACCAGGGTACATTTGAAAGAGCCATTATTTGCCTTGAATCTTGGCTTGCATTTTGTGGGAGTCACCATTATTTGTGGCAAATAATAGCCTGCAATCACGTTAGGGTTCAAGTAGGGTTATATTTAACCATGGTTAGTTTGTTTGTGTATATAAAGCCATCTTCATGCCTTTTTTTTATTGACCACCATCAGGAGCAAGGAGCTGACGTTCTCTCTCTACCTTTTTCATTTTTGAATTAAAGTCTTGCATGCATCTCTCTCCCCACAAAGTCTTGCACACAATGTAAAGGAGCTGACGTTCTCTCTCTACCTTTTTCATTTTTGAATTAAAGTCTTGCATGCATCTCTCTCCCCACAAAGTCTTGCACACAATGTAATCGAGTAAAGGAGATTCTCTCTCTCTCTCTCTCTCTCTCTCTCTCTCTCTCTCTCTCTCTCTCTCTCTCACGTCTTGCATGCATCTCTCCCTTCCCCACAAATACACACAAAGAAAAACACAATTGCATATAATCATTCTCTCTCTCTCTCTCTCATAGACTCAGGTATAAACACACATACTAAAACACACTCACGTACACACACACTCTTAATACACACAAGTCACATCTCTCTCTCTCTCTCTCTCTCTCTCTCTCTCTCTCTCTCTCTCTCTCTCCCCCCCCCCATGGACTCAGGTATAAACACACATACTAAAACATACTCACGTACACACACACACACTCTCTTAATACACACAAGTCACATCTCTCTCTCTCTCTCTCTCTCTCTCTCTCTCTCTCTCTCTCTCTCTCTCTCTCTCTCTCTCTCTCTCTCTCTCTCTCTCTCTCTCGTAAGTGTGGGATTATATACCCATGGAGAACCTATTAAAATCTTTTCAAATTGCCAACCAAGCTCTTTCACAAGAACTCACAGATAGATAGAAGGTAGTTGCCATTAGTTTTAACATCAGTTTACATCAATAATTTGAAATTATTCTCTAGCTCTTCTTGTTGAGTTCTTGTTCTTTGAAGGTCTTTCTATTTGTGTCAATGCGCAAGTTGTGTTTTCTTACATTTGCATATAAGAGGAATTATTTCTTTCAAAGAGATATCAAAAATTTGGTAAAAGTACTCACACAAATGTGTATTACACACCACCCTCCCTCTCTTAAACTCATTTGAAATGTTGTATGTTATAGAATGGCTTCATCGACCCGATCTCAAAAAGCTCATCAACAACCAGACATCATTAATATTTCTCAACTGACATTGTCCAAGAGCACTGAAAATGTAGGGCCAAGTGAGATTGTGTCAAATGTGGTCTAAGAAACTATTGTAGCAAGCTCCACTACCCTACAAAGCTCTCAAAAAAGGGTTATCAAGAAATCGGTGGAAGAGGAGGATAAGAACTTGTCCTCCTAAAAATTTTGGGAGGCTGGTGCAAACTGAGATGTTGTAGGACCTGTTGTCTTCACACTTTGTCGATGATGTGAGACTTCCACATGTACCATTAAATAGGCTTTCTGTGAATCCAACCATTTGAACTATAGATGACCATCTTTTGGAACTTGAAGAGAGCTTCAATAGGCACGATTATGTGCCATCAATGGGAGAGTTCATTGTTTCTCAGGTTTTTCCTGGGGAAGCTCCCCAAGAACATAACCCTAAGGATCCGAGATGGAAAAATGGGTTTTGGTGGAAACAATCGAATATGTTTGATGAAAAGCTCAAAGAAACACAGAAGTGGGCTCAACTTTCTAGGAAAAATTTAGTTGTTTGGGACAGAAACCAGACTTGTGTCATGGCTTCAATGCATGCAAACAAGTAAGTTAAATTCACACTTCTTTCTTTGAAATGCTTTCTAATTCCCTTGAAATCTCTAATATAATTTTCCTCATTTTCTTGGATACATAGAATGGTTACATTTGAAGGAGATGTATCCTCAAGTTTGGTGTCGCGTCATTTCCTTCACGCAAAGGAAGAAAAGGTAAAGTTATTAATGAACCTTGCAAACCTTAATAGAGGTATTTAAATAGTTTGCAAGTTATTAAGGAGGTTCAATGTCTTGTATGTAAGTTTTCTCTCTGAAGTTGTTAAATGTTGGTTTTTTCATAAGGGTCACTCATGTGCATGTTCCACACACACCAGGCCATGACATTTTCCTTATGCAATGTTTTGATCTCGCAACTCCAAATACTCTGCCTACGGAAGCTAACAGAGGATGAATGGAAGTGGGCAACCACAATAGTTGCTCACAACAATAAAAAAGTGGGCACTGTTGTCCCAATTCGTTTTTCAGGAAATATTTGTGCATACCTTTAATATTGTGCTCCAATTTTCATTAGCTTCAAATTTCTTATAAATTATCATCTTGATTTGTAATTATAGGATGAATTCAAGAATATGATTCATACTAAAACAAGAAGATTGTCTAAGGAAGGGGAACGCACAGAAGATGATGAGGAAGTGTACCAAAATTACTTGAAGGAAACAGAGTTGATTTTCACGAAAAAGGGGGTACACATTCCAGCCATTGCAAATCCTACAAATGGAAAGGATTTCTTTGATGTTATATTTAAGTACCAAGATTGGCATGAGAAGCAACAACAATTCACAATAGAGAAGTTGCAACTCATTGCCCACTCGAGCTTGCCTCCAAATAAATAAGTCTAGTCTGCTATGTAAAAAGAGTAAGTTGGTTAAAATAATCTTTGAGAGTGTAATGTATGGTTGCTCTATTTTTGTAGAAAGAGCAAGTTGATTCAAATAATTGCTAAAGGAGAGAATGCCATGAAGACTTCATGTATACAATGCGGAGAACTTGCATTTTGTGTGTTCTTCAACAAGCACGTATATTGGCATCACTTGATAACCACATCACTTGATATGAAGTGCAAAATGGAAGAAGAGAAGTCAATCTTGCGGGTAGTCATGCGAAAGGAGAATCAAAGGGAATAATGTCCTTGATAGATTATTTGAGCGATTGCAAAGCAAAACACTTCGCCACCGTATTTGTATCTTGGCAAAAAGCAATGCGGTTTTTGGTCATAGCATCGGCTCAGCCACACCTCATGTGTATAGCAACACATATAAGTATGCTTAGAACGTAATATTTCATTCCCCCCAAGCTTGTGCACCAGGTATAGGTACGCTAATAAGACTACTTTTGAATTGTCCTATTTATTACCAGGTGGTGGGTTTTGATGAAGGACATAGTTTCTTTCCCTGAGCTTTGTCATCCCACAGATGAGTGGGTGTTGAGTGAGGTTGAGGATAATGGCATATATCCAAAAATATAGATAGAAGAACTTGCCAAAAAAGAGGTCTGGAGTTTGTGCCCATGGTGGTTAGATTATGCCAATGGGACATACCCCCCTGGACGAGGAAGCCTTGTGGAAAGGTATAGTCCCATGCCTTGCTTCATGTGATATATTGCATGCCTTGCTCCATGTTATCCATTTGTTAATGTAATTTTGTGAAGCAAATCTACATCAGAGCGGAGGGATTAAAGCAACCTCTACAGGCTATTGGCAAGAAAGGTGTAACAAGGGCAAGAGGTGGGGAAGCATTGCCTACAAATGTTGCAAAAGATGCAAGTGGGCAAGAAAAAGGTGCAACTAATCTTGGCACAAAAAAAAAGGTGGCAAGTCAAATGTGGAGAGAAGTGGTTCCCAAAAAAGGAAGAAAGTAACCAAAAAAAGAAAGGTTGTAAGTAAAGATGAGGAGGATGATAATGATGAGGTAGAGGAGGACGATCAGAGGGAAGATGATGGAGGTGGAGGAGGATGAAGACAATGATACAACTACTCAAACAGTCCTAGTATTAGTGATCATTGACCTTCTTTTATAGTTGTTGTAATCGTTTAATTTAAAGCATGTGTTTAATTGTGTAACCATGTTTTATTTTTTGTATACAAGTGTTTTGAAATATATCATCGAAGCACATGGCTATTTTGGGAAGCATCACTGATATAGCCGACAGTATAATTGGGAGAAACATCTTATAGTAAGTTAATGTGGATGTGGATGTGGATGTATGAATGTGGAATGTGGATATGGATGTATGAATGTGAATGCGGATGTGGATGTATGAATGAAGATGTGAAAATGGATGTATGAATGTGAATGTGGATGTATGAATGTGGAATGTGGATATGGATGTATGAATGTGAATGTGGATGTGGATGTGTGAATGTGGAATGTGGATATGGATGTACGAATGTGGAATGTGGATATGGATATATGGGTGTGAATGTGAATGTGGATGTATGGATGTAGATGTGAATGTGGATGTGTAGGTGAAATAATGAATACAAATATGAATGTGAATGGATATGAAGTCGATATGAGCGAATGGATGAGATGAGATGTCATGTGAATCAAAACGTGAATGAATAATATAAGATCTGAACGAATGAGACGTAATGTAAATTAAGAAAGATAGAAATGGATGTTATGTGAAGTGAATGAATCTGATGTGATGGGATGGAAAATGATGTATCTGGTCAAGAATGGATACACATATGATTTGGATTTGGATTAAGTAATATGGATTGATGTGAAAAAATCTGGAAAGATGTGAATTCATTATAGAAACTGTATTTGTGAACTATTTGTAAATGACTGTTTTATGTCAAGAATGCTGGGGAAGCATTTTGACTGTCTTGAGAATGTGGTCGTAGAGACCTACTTGATAAAGTTGCAAGAGCTGATGGAGAGTCAACGGAGGACGTCTCGTGTAGCAAGGTCGATCGAGGTCTTGACCAGCCTCGGTTCGATTTAAATGGTGAGCTTCCGGTATGGTGGATGAGGGACCAAGGAAGCGGCCTATGAGTGAAGCGCTAGGTGACCTACGAAGAATCCTAGAGGGTGCTGACCATACGGTGCTCGGGCTCTGGGTCGCCGAAGATACCCACGTGCGTCGTGGAAGATATTGGAACAAGGAGTAAGAGTTGTTTTCTGAAACCGAGTATGGATCTAGTTGATTGACCTTGCTGGTCCTCAACTGATGAGTCCATAGCTCTCTTATATGGATCTGTTGGTTGATCTTGCTGATCTTCAACGAGGATTCCATCTTGATTTTTATAAGTGATTATCTGCCGGGTACTATGAGCTAGGAACTATAGAAAAGGTCCCTGAGTGAACAGGTGGTGAGCGTTCTGGTTGCCAATGATGCCATAGATACTCCGATGAAGGAATGATTGGAAATTAAGATTCAACTGGATACTTGGAAGTTTATGATCAGTAACACTATGATTTCATTAAATGACCGAATTAAATACATTTGAATATAGGAAAAAGGCAATTTCATATTGGGTGTGTAAGTGGTGTGACTGGAGTTAAATTTGCTTGAAAATCCGGCTAGGGGGCCTGGGAACTCTTTTCCCTGGTATCCAAGACAAAACCTAACCAAATTCCTAATTGGATCCCATCACTACAGTGGCTGGGCGGTTGGCTAACCCATGGGACTGGATGGAGTTAGGCTGGACTGATAGATCCGTAAATCGAGACTCAAATTCTATTTAGTTCGATAGATGAAGTAAATCTCGGACAAAATTTGTTTTATGGAAAAGAATCAACGGCTGTGCCTCTCAATGAGAAAAAAAGCGTTGGTCTCTATGATCCAAGTACAGTCTTTTTCCCTGATCTGACTATGGGACTTACGGGTTCGGTCAGATAAGCTCAGTTAGTTAAGGCTTTTGACTACGTTAGGGAAAAGTTATCTTGGTGGAATCGCCCGTGCTTTTCAGGCAAGAGAAGTTTTTTCGAGTTCGGTTTGGAAGAATCGAGGAATTAGTCACCTGTCCGGATATCCGTGGGGCGAGGCCCCGAGTGTGGGACCCTGCCCGCGCAAGATGTGCTACTTCCACTGCTGGCACCCCGAATCCGTTGCACGGTGGGGACAGGGATCCTACAGTTGGTATTAGAGCTGTTTGGCTAATGAGGATCAACCGAGAAGTCAATTATGTCAAAAAGAAGCACTAAAAGGTTGTAATTGTGTGATAAAATTCACACAATTTGATATTCAAACTGAAATTCGTAAATTGGTAATTGGGTCTTCAGATGGAAGTACCGCAATTACATGGAATCCCTGACTTGCTTGAGGCCTAGACATGATGGTATTTACCTTATAGTTCCAAGAACCATGACTACCCGTATATACCGAGGGTATAACTGTAGCTCTTTACTGGCAGTATATACGAGTAAATCTAAGACTTGGAATTATAAGCATTAATGCTATCCAGATGATGAATTCGAATGTGGTTGATATGATTTTTAAATTCTGGTTGTGAACTGATGAATTGATTTGGATTCTGATTGAAAAATGATGATTCCTGAAATTTGGTTGAAATGTAATAAACCAAGCAAAACCACAATGAGGATGAATGGGACGAGTCCCTGTGATAATGATTCGTAGCTAGAATGACGTTAATGACTTCAGCCAATCACTATGAGATTAGTGGATTGTGCTGCCAGATTACTACTGTTAACTTTTGATCAGTAGATCAAGTTAAGGGTTGATAAATTAAAAATCTGAAAATTTAAAATCCCCATGGAGGATTGTTTAGATAGAAAAATTCAGTCTGATGGACCATTATTGTGTTAAAGATATGAATGAGATAATTCTGAATGAATTGTTAACTAAAAATGCGTTCTATATGAGCATCTTTATCCCTTGACTCTGTGGGGAGCCGACCTATTTAGAGAACCCCGGAATCAATTGAATCAAAAATCAGATTGAATCATAAATAAAGAGACTTAACAAGAATTTTCGTATTGATAGGAACATGGATCGAGGTCGTCGTGGTAGAAATGTTAACCCCCAACTCGATGAAGAAGAGCTCGACCTGGATGTTCGTAAAACTCTTCATAGTTCGCAGCCTGGACCTTGGGCAAGGGTAAAGGGAAAAACTTGGGCGAGGCTGTGGAGAAGTGGATCGAATCAATGGAAGAATACTTTGATGTCACCGGGTACAATGAGAAGAGCAAAATGGCTCTTACAAGGCTGAAGATAGTGGAGATAGCTAGAGTGGCATGGAGAAACCACTGTGAGATAAACCGTCTCAACCGAAATACCCAAACCTGGACCGATCTCAAGGCTTACCTCAAAAAGAGGTTTTGTCCCCCAGGCTTTCTTGAAATTAAGATGAATGAGTTCTTGGAACTAAAGCAGGAAAACCGGTCAATTGAAGAGTACCATCAGGCTTTTGCCCTTCTCCTTAAATATTCCCCTCAATTGGATGAAGAGCAGCTGATGGTCAGGTTCATTCGGGGAATGAACGAGCCATTGGATACTTTAGTCAAGAATGCAAAACCTATCTCAATGGCCGAAGCAGTAAGAATGGCGAAGAATTTCGCCAAAGCCTTTGATGTCAAAGTCCCGCCAAAGCCAGCACCATCACCTTTCAAAAGGTTTTTATTCCCAGAAGGTGATTCCAACCTTCCTCCGCCTAAGAGATATCAGGGTCATGGTTTGCCCAACTCCTTTTGGATCAAGGTTTTCAGGGCAGGGAAATCAGGGGTCAAGATTCCAGACTCCAGCCTCTTCCTTCCAGAGTAATCAGGGTTCTATCCGCCAAAATCAGGGAAATCTCAGAGGTAGACCCTCTATCCAACCCGCAGTTTCAATCCAAAGTAATGCAAGACCTCCACCCCAGAATAGGGGAAGTTAAAGAGAGTTGTTCCCAAATCGGCCGTCCACTTCCAAGGCAGCAACGCTGGAAGTGATTGAAGAAGAAGAAGAAGATGAAAGAGATCATACTCCACCTGCAAGATGAGAACATCTCGCGTTTTTTAAGTGGGGTAGAATGTAAGATTTCTCCCCCAGTCTCTTAGGATGTCCAGTATCTTCCACTGTAGTCAAATCCCTCTTCAAAAATATAAAAGATCTTGTTTCTACCAGTTTTGGCCTAGAGAGAGAAAATCTTCTAGAGAGTGATAATTCAATTTTTAAATATTTTTTGATAGAAAAATATCTCATCTTATTAAAATAAGTTCCCCTGAAACAGAAGTTCAAAAAGATTTTCAGAAGGTGCATTAGAAATTAAGTATAATCTGTTCAAGAGGCATTATCCTGGGGTGAAGATTTTTTTGAAATTTTAAATTAAGGTTCCTATGGACCAATAAGATTCATCCAAATGTAGGGAGGAGATAAATAGAATAATATAAGGAAAATCCTCCAAAAATGAGTAAATACTCACATAAGATGAAGAGTTGACTAAAGACAAGGTTAATAGTTAAAAAAGAGAGATATTTAGGTGAAATGATGCATTTTTGACACCTCAGTATGGGGGAGTTACCCTCATGAAGGAGGCGCCTATTTCACATGCTTGAATGAGTTTTAAACTCCCAAATAATGAGATATTTTTATCTCTCCTCTCTCCTGTTTTCAACTAGATCCAAAAAGTGAGCAAAACTGACCTAAAAATGGTCAAAATTTGACCAAACTGATCCAGAAAATTCTAGAATCAGTTTGCTTGGTTAGAGGCTTACTTTTTCCTATAAATAGAAGCCTCCTCCTTTGTTGAAGCTTAATAGTGTTTTTGCAATGTTACCCTGCCTCTCCCAAGTGCCAAAAACAGTGAATTTTACTCATAATTCATTAGTTTTTGACCTTCCCTCTTCCAAAAGATTGGTGGCCACTCTTGTCTCAAACAAGAGTTGAACCCTCAAACCATCAAGCCAAAGGAAAGCACTCAAATTATCTATGTAAGTTGGAGATTCTTCTCTTTCCCATTCGTTTTATGGTTTTTTTTTAATGATTTTGTCTTCTCTACATTGCAAATGATGTTATGCCTCATTGCAAAAGGCATTCCTCTCTCTTCTCTAGTAAATCCAACCATTCTTTATCCTAGGTGAATGATTAATGAATAAAATCAAGTTTTTCATAATGTTTCTCTTAAATAAGTAGAAAAATATTACTTTAGAATGATTTAAATACTCTTGATGCATTTCTAATTAATTTTAGAGACTTAAAATTGAAAAATGGTCAGCCATACAAAGGAGGTTATGGTGAAATTTTTTAAAATTTTAGAAATAAGTATTCTTTCATTATTCTAAAAGAGTAATCCTTATGATTTCTATATTCTAAAGTGTCATTTTTATGCATAGAAGATGCATTTTGATTATTTGTATAAAAGAAATTTAGTTTTATTATAAAAGTATTACTTTCATTATAATTGATTTTCATGGACAAAAGAATATTTTTTTATATTAAAAGTGTGATTTTTATCATAAAAGATTTTTATGCATAAACATATGCATAGAAGATATCTTTTTTAATATTAAAAGTGTGATTTTCATCATAAAAGATTTTTATGCATAAACATATGCATAGAAGATATTTTTTTAATTAAAAGTGTGATTTTCATCATAAATGATTTTTATGCATAAATGGGTGCATAGAAGATATTTTTATATATTAAAAGTGTGATTTTCATCATAAAAGATTTTTATGCATAAACATATGCATAGAAGATATTTTTTTATATTAAAAGTGTGATTTTCATCATAAAAGATTTTTATGCATAGAAGATATTTTTTTAATATTAAAAGTGTGATTTTCATCATAAAAGATTTTTATGCATAAACATATGCATAGAAGATATTTTTTATATATTAAAAGTGTGATTTTCATCATAAAAGATTTTTATGCATAAACATATGCATAGAAGATATATTTTTTATATTAAAAGTGTGATTTTCATCATAAATGATTTTTATGCATAAATGGATGCATAGAAGATATTTTTTTATATTAAAAGTGTGATTTTCATCATAAAAGATTTTTATGCATAAACATATGCATAGAAATTTTTTTTAATTAAAAGTGTGATTTTCATCATAAATGATTTTTATGCATAAATGGGTGCATAGAAGATATTTTTTTTATATTAAAAGTGTGATTTTTATCATAAAAGATTTTTATGCATAAACATATACATAGAAGATACTTTTTTTATATTAAAAGTGCGATTTTCATCATAAATAATTTATGCATAGAAGATATTTTTTTATATTAAAAGTGTGATTTTCATCATACAAGATTTTTATGGATAAACATATGCATAGAAGATTTTTTTTTTATATTAAAAGTGTGATTTTCATCATAAAAGATTTTTATGCATAAACATATGCATAGAAGATATTTTTTTTATTAAAAGTGTGATTTTCATCATAAATGATTTTTATGCATAAATATGTGCATAGAAGATTTTTTTATATTAAAAGTGTGATTTTCATCATAAAAGATTTTTATGCATAAACATATGCATAAAAGATTTTTTTTAATATATTAAAAGTGTGATTTTCATCATAAAAGATTTTTATGCATAAACATATGCATAGAAGATATTTTTTATATATTAAAAGTGTGATTTTTATCATAAAAGATTTTTATGCATAAACATATGCATAGAAGATATTTTTTTAATATTAAAAGTGTGATTTTTATCATAAAATATTTTTATGCATAAACATATGCATAGAAGATATTTTTTATATATTAAAAGTGTGATTTTTATTATAAAAGATTTTTATGCATAAACATATGCATAGAAGATATTTTTTTATATTAAAAGTGTGATTTTCATCATAAATGTTTTTTATGCATAAATGAGTGCATAGAAGATATTTTTTATATATATTAAAAGTGTGATTTTCATCAGAAATGGATTTTATGCATAAATTAGATGCATAAGAGAAATTCTTTTATTCTAAAAGTGTAATTCCTACTAAATTGGATTTATGCATGGAAAGATGCATAAAGAATTTATTTTAATCCAAAAGTGTCATTCTCATTTAAAATGAATTTATGCATAGGAAGATGCATAAAAGATTGATTTTTATTTCGAAAGTGTTATTCTCCTTAAAATGGAATTTATGCATAAATAGATGCGTAAAGAAATCTTATATCAAAAATAAGAATTCTCTTGTATTCTATAAATAGATATGAGGATGTGAAACGAATCAGATAGATGAAAATGAACGAGGAATAGATGGAGATGTATGAATGTGGAATGTGGATATGGATGTATGGATGTGGATGTATGAATGTGAACGCGAATGTGAATGTATGATATAGATGTATGGATGTGAATGTGGATGTATTGATGTAGATGCGGATGTGGATGTATGAATGAAGATGTAAAAATGGATGTATAAATGTGAATGTGGATGTGGATGTATGAATGTATGAATGTGGAATGTGGATATGGATGTATGAATGCGAATGCGGATGTGGATGTATGAATGAAGATGTGAAAATGGATGTATGAATGTGGATGTGGATGTATGAATGTGGAATGTGGATATGGATGTATGAATGTGAATGTGGATGTGGATGTGTGAATGTGGAATGTGGATGTGGATGTACAAATGTGGATATGGATATATGGGTGTGAATGTGATTGTGGATGTATGGATGTAGATGTGAATGTGAATGTGGATGTATGGATGTAGATGTGAATGTGGATGTGTAGGTGAAATAATGAATACAAATATGAATGTGAATGGATATGAAGTTGATATGAGCGAATGGATGTGATGAGATGTCATGTGAATTAGAATGTGAATGAATAATATAAGATCTGAACGATGTATCTGGTCAAGAATGGATACACATATGATTTGGATTTGGATTAAGTAATATGGATTGATGTGGAAAAATCTGGAAAGATGTGAATTCATTATAGAAATTGTATTTGTGAACTGTTTGTAAATGACTGTTTTATGTCAAGAATGCCGGGGAAGCATTTTGACTGTCTTGAGAATGTGGTGGTGGTGGAGACCTACCTGATAAAGTTGCAACAGCTGACGGAGAGTCAATGGAGGACGTCTCGCGTAGCAAGGTTGGCCGAGGTCTTGACCAGCCTCGGTTCGATTTAAATGGTGAGCTTCCGGTACGGTGGATGAGGGACCAAGGAAGCGGCCTATGAGTGAAGCGCTAGGTGACCTGCAAGGATCCTAGAGGGTGCTGACCATACGGTGCTCGGGCTCTGGGTCGCCGAAGATACCCACACGTGCGTCGTGGAAGATATTGGAACAAGGAGTAAGAGTTGTTTTCTGAAATCGAGTATGGATCTAGTTGATTGACCTTGCTGGTCCTCAACTGATGAGTCCATAGCTCTCTTATATGGATCTGTTGATTGATCTTGCTGAACTTCAACGAGGATTTCATCTTGATTTTTATAAGTGATTATCTGCCGAGTACTATGAGCTAGGAACTATAGAAAAGGCCCCTGAGTGAACAGGTGGTGAGCGTTCTGGTTGCCAATGATGCCATAGATACTTCGATGAAGGAATGATTGGAAATTAAGATTCAATCGGATACTTGGAAGTTTATGATCAGTAACACTATGATTTCATTAAATGACTGAATTAAATACATTTGAATCTAGGAAAAAGGCAATTTCATATTGGGTGTGTAAGTGGTGTGACTAGAGTTAAATTTGCTTGAAAATCCGGCTAGGGGGCCTGGGAACTCTTTTCCCTGGTACCCGGGACAAAACCTAACCAAATTCCTAATTGGATCCCATCACTACAGTGGTTGGGCGGTTGGCTAACCCATGGGACTGGGGATGGGGTTAGGATGGACTGATAGATCCATAAATCGAGACTCAAATTCTGTTTAGTTCGATAGATGAAGTAAATCCCAGACAAAAATTGTTCTATGGAAAAGAATCAATGGCTGTGCCTCTCAATGAGGAAAAAAGCGTTGGTCTCTATGATCCAAGTACAATCTTTTTCCCTGATCTGACTATGGGACTTACGGGTTCGGTCAGATGAGCTCAGTTAGTTAAGGCTTTTGACTACGTTAGGGAAAAGTTATCCTGGTGGAATCGCCCGTGCTTTCCGGGCAAGAGAAGTTTTTCCGAGTTCAGTTTGGAAGAATCGAGAAATCAGTCACCTGTCCGAATATCCGTGGGCGAGGCCCCGAGTGTGGGACCCTGCCCGCGCAAGATGTGCTACTTCCGCTGCTAGCACCCCGAATCCGTTGCACAGTGGGGACAGGGATCCTACATCTTTAGGCTCATGCCTTTTTTTGTATGAAATAGCCTCATGTAGGTCGTGTAGTGAGCTAGACTTATGTCATGCTTGGTGGGCTCACACCTGTAGGCTCATGTCTCTAGGCTCACGAATGTAGACTTACGTCTATAGGCTTACACTTTTTTTTGTATGAACTAGGCCCACGGATTTGATTTTTATAAAATAGGCCTAGTTAGGCACATACTTTTTACGAAATAGGCCTATGATAAGGTATGTATCAAAGAGAACCTTCAAGTCACAATCAACTATGGCCATAATTGACAACATATTCCTATTGATAATCGACTTTCATGTCCTGATAATTGCAAAGGATAAGAAATTTCCTTTGGAAATTGTAGCTGGTCTAGATTGTATGATAGGAAAATCCTTAAAGGCCATGAGTAGGTATGTTCTTGTTGGTACAATATTAGGTATAACTAATATTGTAATCTAGAGGTATACCTACCTCTAGACTCATGTTTGGTTGACTCATGTCTACTAATTGGCTCACGTGTCTGAACTCACGGCTCACATGTGTTTACTCACATCTCTGGCTCACATCTTTTTTCATGAGAATGATCCGGTCACTATTACTAGTCTCAAGCAAGTATGCACACGAAGTCCTTAGTCTTTCCCTATGTGACATTAAGCTCAAGGGAAGGCCATGTCATAACTCACATGTGCAAGTACTCCTCGGAGGGTTTGAATTATAATAGTTTCACATTGGATGGGGCATTCATCAGACAATGTGACTGAAAGCAAGTGAAGGATAGTTTTCATAATTGGCTCGGGTTCGCAATTTGGCCGGGACATGTGAACCCACTCTTAAAGCTTTACTCTCAGGTGGATGTACACGTCACAAGGGAAACAAGGGGAAGAGGCATAGCTGTAGATATTCCAAAGCTCATAGGTTTATAGAAAAGCTTCTTTTTTGCTGTTTTGAGATGGGTTTTCAGAGCAGCAGCAGGAGGAGGAACTTTGAAAGATTGTGGGCGACTGCCAAGAAGATGTATGGGTTAAAACATAAAGTGGCAGTAGTGCCATAGGCTTCGCAGTTTTTTGTCTTGCTTTTGATGCAAGGGCACCATGAATTTTCCGGTTGAGCAGCGACGCATTCTCAACAGGCAGCGAGAGCTTGCAGTGCAGAGAAGAGAGGTAGCAGAAGAAGCAGAAGAGGAAGACGAAGAAGGAGAAGCCGA
Organism: Cibotium barometz; assembly: GCF_041138505.1. Classification (NCBI taxonomy): domain Eukaryota; kingdom Viridiplantae; phylum Streptophyta; class Polypodiopsida; order Cyatheales; family Cibotiaceae; genus Cibotium; species Cibotium barometz. Next base: position 32,836,360 of record NC_141081.1, on the reverse strand, counting down.
AGAGGGTATGAACATGATCATGGCTTCGGCGAATCGGTTCAACGAAAACGGAGGCGGAGAGAAGTTTTTTCTAGCGGTGAGCGATGGGTTACCGGCGAAGATTCCCGACAGAGAGCTGCACAAACTCGGCAAAAAGCGGCCGGAAAGCGCTCTCCCAACCCCAGACCGGCGCCTTGACAGTGGTGGAGTAGGGTTTGACAGAGCGTCTGATAGAAGGACTGGTTTTGCAGGGCCTGCTGGGGTAACAGCAGGCAGAGACAGGGACGATGAGAAAGAGAGAAGCAGAGCAGCTGTAGAGGAAGGTCCGGCTGTAGAGCAGCAGAAAGAGAAGGATATGTCTCCTGAAGCCATACAGGAAATTGTGAGCCAGTACAAAATTGCATTGGCTGAGCTTACTGTGAACTCGAAAATCATCATCACCAAACTGACCATCATAGCAGGCGACAACATACATGCTGCCAAGGGTATCGCTGCCATCATTTGTGCCCACATTCTAGAGGTAAGCTCTGGGCTGCAGATGGCTAAATTTTGTGAAGAATCTAACTAGGTATGTATAGCACCCAGTCTCGGAAAGGTCATAGTGTTCCAGCATACTGTCTCTATCTGTTTGTTGGTGAATATCTGCCTTTGGGATTAAGGCATCTAGTGTAGATCACACGAGCGTCAACCTGAATTAAAAAGCTCCTCTTTCCTCCATTTCTTGTATTCTATGTAAACCTGGAATGTGGACGTTATAGAGACTCCGTGACTCGTTAAAAGTCTTCTTGGCTCTCTAATGTGGGTCTATGGCGTTCCCTATTGCATGACATCACTAAGCTGGTGTTTATGATGAGGCCAGATTAATATCAAAGGTTGGGTACTCAGGGATAAACCTGTCTAGAGAGTTGCATATAAATGGCTTAAAATGTAAAGGGACTGTCACAGTCACCTAGAGTCTTTATAAACATAGGCTCATTGATGGGGTTCTCATGAGTGGAAGCTCAGGGAATCAGGACCCGGCCCAGGCCTTGACATATGTTAAGCCTTACACTTAGAGTTTTCAGATGACTAGAGAGAGCTCTGGGCTGTTAGATAACTAAATTTTGTGAAGAATTTAACTGCTATAATATGATCTTACCATGATCGTGCAGCCATTGCGCTCACACACAAATTTCCCACCCTACCGCTTCTCTAGTGCAGGCATGTATAGAACCCAGCCTCGGACAGGTCAAAGTGTTGCAGCATACTGTGACCTGTCTCTATCTGTTGTGAATATCTGCCTTTGAGACTAACATGGAGATACATGCTTGATGTTACAAATATTCAAGAGGGACATGATCCCTAAGGCTTTTAAAAAATATATTTAATGAGCAGTTTGTGAACCGGTTAGTCTGCGTACAACAGCACTGGCTAGTCTTCCATACAGTCCCGGCTACTCTCCATACTACCCTTACTAATGTACATACTTTCTCACCTGTTTCTGTACAGGCCTGCAGCACCCATACTTACTTGCTTTATTGTTTTACTTATACCTCCTGGTCATACTGCTGACCAGGTACATCATCTGTAGGGCTTATGTATGGAGTGTCTAATGCAGTTCTGCCTACCGTGGCACCTCTTTGTGCCTAATGCACCTGAAAGTACCTGCTGCTGTACAGCTCTGTGCATGGCTGTATAGACTGTGAGTGCCCTGTTTTCGGTTCTTACTTGTGGTCCAGGCCGTACCTGCCGTTGTACCTATTTTGTACTTGCTTCCGGACAGAGCATAACTGCTGCTTCTACTCTTTACTTGTTTTGGGCTGCAAAAAGGGTCTATGGTACATTTTGTTCTACAAATATCAAGTTGATGTTGGAAAATATATCATCTCCAGATGGTCTACATGAACCCTAGGATGCTTGTACTGGTGATTTCTACTAGTAGACATCATTTAGGGTTTTTTCTAGCATTTTTATGAGTCTTTTAGGCTATTTATGGCACATTTATGGCTCATGACTGCTGTCGGCCTGCTGCAGCAGCCCGACTTGCTCATATGTGAGGTATACTAGGGTTTTGACCCTTCTCCTCATCTCTCATCTCACTTTTGCATATCTGCTGGAGGTCATTGGCTGTTGCAACTACGGGCTTCCCTCATGCTCATTTTCAGTCGCTTATGCTTGTAAGCACCTACGGGCTTCCCTCGTGCTTATTTTCAGCAATAATCAACTGTCTACAGCCTTGTACTTGTTTTCTCTTTCGAGAGATTTGCTTTCTCTATTTATGTTTCCCACCCTCCCTCCCTTTCTTCTTTCTCTCCTCTTGCTGTGCACAGCTTGAGAGGAGGCTATTTGCTGTTTTTACAGCCCTCTTGCTTCAGAGAAGGTTTTTTGTCAAAGGACATGGCTTCAGGAGATTTCTCTACTGTTGCTTCTTCTCCAGTTGATACTCTAGTACCTTCACAGCCTGGATCCTTGCTCCCGCTCCTCAGGTGGTTCCTCATCCCAATCTTTCTTCTCTAAGTTTCTCTCATCCAATTCTTTCTATTGCTGCCACCCCCACCCATATACCATCCTACACTCCTCAAGTCAGTGACTCCATGAAGCTTACAGCAACCAATTATCATACTTGGTCTTTCTACACTCAGTTATTGTTGGAAGGAGCCGGTGTGTGGATATCCATCTCCATACCTCACTTGGTGGACCCTGCTTTGAGAAGCATACTGGATGCTCGGGCCCGTCTTATCATCATTCATTGCATGACTTCGTCTATAAAGGCACAGTTTGTCTCTACCTGGAGTAATGCTCATCAGATGTGGACGGAGATCCAGAGGAGGTTAACAATACATAAGCTTCTTGGAAATTGCTTGCTTCCTTGATTCTTTTAAGGATCATATTTACTTTTGTGATCCTCTCCCCCCTTTTGAGGAAGTTGTGAGTTATCTCCACGACAAGTGCATACATCGCGGCGGAAAAGGCAAGTCAGAGTTTGCTTTTGTTGCCTAGGACAAGGGCAAAGACAAAGGCGGAAAAGAAAACTCCAACAACAAAAACAAAGACAAAGGTACGGGTAAAGTGGATTCAAAGGAGTCCAAGGACAAAAGCAATGAATGTGGCAGGATTGGTTATACTGAGGTCCGCTTCTTTGCTCGTCGCAATAGCTCTCGAGCAGCCAAAGCCAAATATAAAGCCCAAGATGCTTCCAAAGCATTTGACAAGGACAACACCAATGACAAGGGCAAAGGAAAAAGTTCCAGAGGAGGGATCTGCTAAAGTAGCATACATGGCAGTCATAGATTCATTCACTTCTTCACAGGATTCACTCCTCGTGATCACAGAGATGACTTCTCTAGTAGAGGTCAGTGACACTAATGGATTGGTGATAGTGGTGCTTCTGTCCACATGACCAATCAAGCCCATATCCTGGAGGACTACCAGACTCTCTCTTCTTTAGTTCGCATCGACGACAACTCCTCGCTTCCTATCACCGGTGTTGGTAATGTTTCTTTGGGCTCCTTTGCCACCTCATATGATGTTTTATATGTACCACGGATTTCGTAGACATCATTTAGGGTTTTTTCTAGCAGTTTTATGAGTCTTTTAGGCTATTTATGGCACATTTATGGCTCACGACTGCTGTAGCAGACCGACTTGCTCATATGTGAGGTATATAAGGGTTCTGACCCTGCTACTCATTTCTCATCTCAGAAGGCCGACTTGCTCATATGTGAGGTATATAAGGGTTCTGACCCTTCTTGTAACTCGCGGCGGGTGCCCGGGGGACTAGGGCCTTTGACACACTTGTTGATACCATCAATGCATATTAAAACATTTAAACATAAACAAAACATCCACAAATGCTGAAAATGGAGCTTGCACATGTGACACCGCATAGAGGCCGGAATGGACCGACCCCCCCTCCCCTTGGAGTATTTTATTACCCAAGGAGAATAATATCATGTACAAGCTTTGAGGGCCTTACTCTCCCCACGGGAGATGCCGGATTATCCCTATACAAATGCCATAACACAGCCCAACACAAGGCTACCAAGCCGGAACATAGGCTGTAGAAATGCCGAGCCAACAATATAATCCATATACCTCCGTGTGGGTACTGATTCTTCCCCAAAAACCACGGGTCTTCATGCAATAGAGCTGGTACAACAAGTACAACTCTCCATTCAGCCGGTACAGCAGGTACAATGGCTGGTACAGCAAGTACATTGGTTGGTATAGTAGGTACAGTGGTTGGTACAACCGGTACGGTGGCCGGTACAGTAGGTATAGCAAGTACAAATGCTGGTACAGCAAGTACAATGACTAGTACATCAGGTATGGTGGTTGGTACAGCTGGTACGGTGGTTGGTACAGCAAGTACAAAGGCTAGTACAGCCGGTACGATGGTTGGTACAGCAGGTACAGCAAGTACAAATGCTGGTGCAACAAGTACAATGGCTAGAAATCATAATAAATGATTAAATACCCTTGCCTTCAGTATTTCTTCGCGATGGAAGCCTCCAAAACAGTCCCCAACAGCCGGTATTCTTCATGGGCAGCCTTCAAGAGAGAGAGAAAGAGAGTAGCCATCATTAGGGCAGCCTGTAACGGTGGTAGAGGCTAGTGTGCAGCAAGAGAGCCTCCATTAATGAAGATAGAGGGCTCCAATTTATAGATTTGGGCCTCCCATGAGCTAAAATGGCAAGAGAAGGCTACAATGACAAGTGGAGAGCCACACAATAGCTGAAGTGACAAGTGTGAGGCCACTTGTCTCACTTTGATCCACTTTCTAACAAGTGTCAGGCCACTTGTCTCACTTTGGTCCACTTTCTTGCCACATGTCCCAATCTAAGAGATGGGTCCTTCCATAAACTTTATCTCTAAAAATATTCCAACTGGTAGATAATCTATCATAGGCACTTTGCCAACTCTTGGTATCTCCTCAATTCCAGATGTAATGACGCGAACAGAATTTCCATCGGAGTCGGGCCAAAAATAGCAACTCTCCTAAATTTTAGGAGTGTGGTCCTTTGTATTCTAGGATAATCCCCCATTCCCAAAGCTTGTACTTTCCAAATATTTAAACATCCTGGAGTTCACCAGACCCCTTTCAGATTGGAAAATGTCCAGGCTGGTGACATCCTTCCCAACTTCTTAAAAGTTGTCCGCAACTTTAAGCTTCAAGCCATATATTCAAGATATAATCATGTCCCATCAATTGGGCGAGACGAGACAGTCTCAAAAATCCAATATAACTGAAGAATCCATGTCCCAAAGAAATGGGCGAGACTAAATAAGTCTCCATAATACCAATATCAAAATCATGTCCCAAGATAAATGGGTGAGACAAAAACAGTCCCATAAGTCCAGATATCATAATCATGTCCCAAGATAAATGGGCGAGACAAATCAGTCCCATAAGTCCAGATATCATAATTCATGTCCCAAGTAAATGGGCGAGACAAAACAGTCCCATAAGTCCAGATATCATAATCCATGTCCCAAGTAAATGGGCGAGACTAATCAGTCCCATAAGTCCAGATATCATAATCCATGTCCCAAGTAAATGGGCGAGACAAAACAGTCCCATAAGTCCAGATATCATAATCCATGTCCCAAGTAAATGGGCGAGACTAATCAGTCCCATAAGTCCAGATATCTTAATCCATGTCCCAAGTAAATGGGCGAGACAAAACAGTCCCATAAGTCCAGATATCATAATCCATGTCCCAAGTAAATGGGCGAGACAAATCAGTCCCATAAGTCCAGATATCATAATCCATGTCCCAAGTAAATGGGCGAGACAAAATAAGTCGCCTGCCAACAAGACATCGGTCCACATGACCCTTGGCATAGACATAAGTCCCGTCATGTCCACTTTACCACTTGCACTTCGTGTTGGTACTTTGACCACACACCTTGGATGAGAGGTGGGCTTAAGTAACAAGATAAAACAATCACTCGCAGGCATAGATAACCTAGTGTTCCATAAGTATTTCTGCTACACATAGTTTATAGGCATTTCGGCCACCAATAGTTTGTAGGCATTTCGGCCACCAACTCACACTACCCTCTCAAGTGCCCATGTTCCCTTCCATTCTATTGTTCCACCCACACATGGTAGAAACAATCTTCAAGAGAGCACGTAGGACAAGAGAACACTACACAGGGTATGTTGTGCTTGTCACTACCCTTTGAAGTGCCCATGTTTCCTTCCATCTGCTCTCTATTGTTCCACCCTCACATGGTAGAAACAATCTTCAAGAGAGCACGTAGGACAAGAGAACACTACACAGGGTATGTTGTGCTTGTCACTACCCTTTGAAGTGCCCACGTTCCCTTCCATCTGCTCTATATTGTTCCACCCTCACATGGTAGAAACAAGCTTCAAGAGAGCACGTAGGACAAGAGAACACTACACAGGGTATGTGAATCATGAGTTTCATAAGTCCAATGCATCCCAAATAAAGGGAGCCAAAAGGAATAATCCATCCCACTAAAAGGGAGTCATAAACATAATCCATAAACCTGAGGATGGATCCAAATCCCTAGAAAAGAAGTCCAGGAATCCATAGACCTTGGAGTAGAGGTGGACTTTATCCATAAAAGCATCATATCCATGAGATATCCAAAGATTTCTTCTCTATAAACTCGTCCATAGAAATTGCTTGTGAAGCCCAATATCTATATAAATCTCGTCCAAGAAAGAAATCTCCATGGATATAATCCATCCCAATAAAGGGAGCCATGAAAAGAATTCATCCCATTAAAGGGAGCCATAAACAATGTTTCCTTGAAACCATCTCAAGGCAAACAACAACACCTTTCTCCTTGCATAGCTATACAAGGGTTAGTGAACATCAAAAACACTTCATAGTAAATAGCCAAAGCACCAACTTTGCAAACTCAAAGTATACTTAGCTTTTCTTTGCCAGGTTGGTCATGAAGCCAAAAGAAATATCTTGTCACCATATCCTTAAGATATCCTGAGATATATCTCCATATAGCTTGCCTGTAAGCTTGATAATATAATCCACAATATCCATATGGAAAGGGTGCTAAACGTGTGCACATAAAGCCATCTTCACACTTCCACGATAAAATTCTGTGAATTCATAAATCCTTAGATCAACAAGCTGTCTACTGCTCATGCTCTTGCTTCATAAGCTATGAAGTGGCTGGCCATGCTTAACAGCAATGATGGTAAGTGTGGTCCCCACTTGAGATCTTTTCTCTTCCTTATTGATAGAAGGAAGCCTCCGCTTCCAAGAAAGCCTATGCTCTGATACCAATGTAACTCGCGGCGGGTGCCCGGGGGACTAGGGTCTTTGACACACTTGTTGATACCATCAATGCATATTAAAACATTTAAACATAAAGCTGGACAAAACATCCACAAATGCTGAAAATGGAGCTTGCACATGTGACACCGCATAGAGGCCGGAATGGGCCGACCCCCCCCTTGGAGTATTTTATTACCCAAGGAGAATAATATCATGTACAAGCTTTGAGGGCCTTACTCTCCCCACGGGAGATGCCGGATTATCCCTATACAAATGCCATAACACAGCCCAACACAAGGCTACCAAGCCGGAACATAGGCTGTAGAAATGCCGAGCCAACACTCCGTGTGGGTACTGATTCTTCCCCAAAAACCACGGGTCTTCATGCAATAGAGCTGGTACAACAAGTACAACTCTCCATTCAGCCGGTACAGCAGGTACAGTGGCTGGTACAGCCGGTACAGTGGTTGGTACAGCCGGTACGGTGGTTGGTACAACCGGTACGGTGGCCGGCACAGTAGGTATAGCAAGTACAAATGCTGGTACAGCAAGTACAATGACTAGTACATCAGGTATGGTGGTTGGTACAGCCGGTACGGTGGTTGGTACAGCAAGTACAAAGGCTAGTACAGTCGGTACGATGGCTGGTACAGCAGGTACAGCAAGTACAAATGCTGGTGCAACAAGTACAATGGCTAGAAATCATAATAAATGATTAAATACCCTTGCCTTCAGTATTTCTTCGCGATGGAAGCCTCCAAAACAGTCCCCAACAGCCGGTATTCTTCATGGGCAGCCTTCAAGAGAGAGAGAAAGAGAGTAGCCATCATTAGGGCAGCCTGTAACGGTGGTAGAGGCTAGTGTGCAGCAAGAGAGCCTCCATTAATGAAGATAGAGGGCTCCAATTTATAGATTTGGGCCTCCCATGAGCTAAAATGGCAAGAGAAGGCTACAATGACAAGTGGAGAGCCACACAATAGCTGAAGTGACAAGTGTGAGGCCACTTGTCTCACTTTGATCCACTTTCTAACAAGTGTCAGGCCACTTGTCTCACTTTGGTCCACTTTCTTGCCACATGTCCCAATCTAAGAGATGGGTCCTTCCATAAACTTTATCTCTAAAAATATTCCAACTAGTAGATAATCTATCATAGGCACTTTGCCAACTCTTGGTATCTCCTCAATTCCAGATGTAATGACGCGAACAGAATTTCCATCGGAGTCGGGCCAAAAATAGCAACTCTCCTAAATTTTAGGAGTGTGGTCCTTTGTATTCTAGGATAATCCCCCATTCCCAAAGCTTGTACTTTCCAAATATTTAAACATCCTGGAGTTCACCAGACCCCTTTCAGACTGGAAAATGTCCAGGCTGGTGACATCCTTCCCAACTTCTTAAAAGTTGTCCGCAACTTTAAGCTTCAAGCCATATATTCAAGATATAATCATGTCCCATCAATTGGGCGAGACGAGACAGTCTCAAAAATCCAATATAACTGAAGAATCCATGTCCCAAAGAAATGGGCGAGACTAAATAAGTCTCCATAATACCAATATCAAAATCATGTCCCAAGATAAATGGGTGAGACAAAAACAGTCCCATAAGTCCAGATATCATAATCATGTCCCAAGATAAATGGGCGAGACAAATCAGTCCCATAAGTCCAGATATCATAATCCATGTCCCAAGTAAATGGGCGAGACTAATCAGTCCCATAAGTCCAGATATCATAATCCATGTCCCAAGTAAATGGGCGAGACAAAACAGTCCCATAAGTCCAGATATCATAATCCATGTCCCAAGTAAATGGGCGAGACTAATCAGTCCCATAAGTCCAGATATCTTAATCCATGTCCCAAGTAAATGGGCGAGACAAAACAGTCCCATAAGTCCAGATATCATAATCCATGTCCCAAGTAAATGGGCGAGACAAATCAGTCCCATAAGTCCAGATATCATAATCCATGTCCCAAGTAAATGGGCGAGACAAAATAAGTCGCCTGCCAACAAGACATCGGTCCACATGACCCTTGGCATAGACATAAGTCCCGTCATATCCACTTTACCACTTGCACTTCGTGTTGGTACTTTGACCACACACCTTGGATGAGAGGTGGGCTTAAGTAACAAGATAAAACAATCACTCGCAGGCATAGATAACCTAGTGTTCCATAAGTATTTCTGCTACACATAGTTTATAGGCATTTCGGCCACCAATAGTTTGTAGGCATTTCGGCCACCAACTCACACTACCCTCTCAAGTGCCCATGTTCCCTTCCATTCTATTGTTCCACCCACACATGGTAGAAACAATCTTCAAGAGAGCACGTAGGACAAGAGAACACTACACAGGGTATGTTGTGCTTGTCACTACCCTTTGAAGTGCCCATGTTTCCTTCCATCTGCTCTCTATTGTTCCACCCTCACATGGTAGAAACAATCTTCAAGAGAGCACGTAGGACAAGAGAACACTACACAGGGTATGTTGTGCTTGTCACTACCCTTTGAAGTGCCCACGTTCCCTTCCATCTGCTCTATATTGTTCCACCCTCACATGGTAGAAACAAGCTTCAAGAGAGCACGTAGGACAAGAGAACACTACACAGGGTATGTGAATCATGAGTTTCATAAGTCCAATGCATCCCAAATAAAGGGAGCCAAAAGGAATAATCCATCCCACTAAAAGGGAGTCATAAACATAATCCATAAACCTGAGGATGGATCCAAATCCCTAGAAAAGAAGTCCAGGAATCCATAGACCTTGGAGTAGAGGTGGACTTTATCCATAAAAGCATCATATCCATGAGATATCCAAAGATTTCTTCTCTATAAACTCGTCCATAGAAATTGCTTGTGAAGCCCAATATCTATATAAATCTCGTCCAAGAAAGAAATCTCCATGGATATAATCCATCCCAATAAAGGGAGCCATGAAAAGAATTCATCCCATTAAAGGGAGCCATAAACAATGTTTCCTTGAAACCATCTCAAGGCAAACAACAACACCTTTCTCCTTGCATAGCTATACAAGGGTTAGTGAACATCAAAAACACTTCATAGTAAATAGCCAAAGCACCAACTTTGCAAACTCAAAGTATACTTAGCTTTTCTTTGCCAGGTTGGTCATGAAGCCAAAAGAAATATCTTGTCACCATATCCTTAAGATATCCTGAGATATATCTCCATATAGCTTGCCTGTAAGCTTGATAATATAATCCACAATATCCATATGGAAAGGGTGCTAAACGTGTGCACATAAAGCCATCTTCACACTTCCACGATAAAATTCTGTGAATTCATAAATCCTTAGATCAACAAGCTGTCTACTGCTCATGCTCTTGCTTCATAAGCTATGAAGTGGCTGGCCATGCTTAACAGCAATGATGGTAAGTGTGGTCCCCACTTGAGATCTTTTCTCTTCCTTATTGATAGAAGGAAGCCTCCGCTTCCAAGAAAGCCTATGCTCTGATACCAATGTAACTCGCGGCGGGTGCCCGGGGGACTAGGGTCTTTGACACACTTGTTGATACCATCAATGCATATTAAAACATTTAAACATAAAGCTGGACAAAACATCCACAAATGCTGAAAATGGAGCTTGCACATGTGACACCGCATAGAGGCCGGAATGGGCCGACCCCCCCCTTGGAGTATTTTATTACCCAAGGAGAATAATATCATGTACAAGCTTTGAGGGCCTTACTCTCCCCACGGGAGATGCCGGATTATCCCTATACAAATGCCATAACACAGCCCAACACAAGGCTACCAAGCCGGAACATAGGCTGTAGAAATGCCGAGCCAACACTCCGTGTGGGTACTGATTCTTCCCCAAAAACCACGGGTCTTCATGCAATAGAGCTGGTACAACAAGTACAACTCTCCATTCAGCCGGTACAGCAGGTACAGTGGCTGGTACAGCCGGTACAGTGGTTGGTACAGCCGGTACGGTGGCTGGTACAGTAGGTATAGCAAGTACAAATGCTGGTACAGCAAGTACAATGACTAGTACATCAGGTATGGTGGCTGGTACAGCCGGTATGGTGGCTGGTACAGCAAGTACAAAGGCTAGTACAGCCGGTACGATGGCTGGTACAGCAAGTACAGCAAGTACAAATGCTGGTGCAACAAGTACAATGGCTAGAAATCATAATAAATGATTAAATACCCTTGCCTTCAGTATTTCTTCGCGATGGAAGCCTCCAAAACAGTCCCCAACAGCCGGTATTCTTCATGGGCAGCCTTCAAGAGAGAGAGAAAGAGAGTAGCCATCATTAGGGCAGCCTGTAACGGTGGTAGAGGCTAGTGTGCAGCAAGAGAGCCTCCATTAATGAAGATAGAGGGCTCCAATTTATAGATTTGGGCCTCCCATGAGCTAAAATGGCAAGAGAAGGCTACAATGACAAGTGGAGAGCCACACAATAGCTGAAGTGACAAGTGTGAGGCCACTTGTCTCACTTTGATCCACTTTCTAACAAGTGTCAGGCCACTTGTCTCACTTTGGTCCACTTTCTTACCACATGTCCCAATCTAAGAGATGGGTCCTTCCATAAACTTTATCTCTAAAAATATCCCAACTGGTAGACAATCTATCATAGGCACTTTGCCAACTCTTGGTATCTCCTCAATTCCAGATGTAATGACGCGAACAGAATTTCCATCGGAGTCGGGCCAAAAATAGCAACTCTCCTAAATTTTAGGAGTGTGGTCCTTTGTATTCTAGGATAATCCCCCATTCCCAAAGCTTGTACTTTCCAAATATTTAAACATCCGGGAGTTCACCAGACCCCTTTCAGACTGAAAAATGTCCAGGCTGGTGACACTTCTCCTCATTTCTCATCTTACTTTTGCATATCTGCTGGAGGTCATTGGCTATTGCAACAGTCTCTTATGCTTGTAAGCACCTACGGGCTTCCCTTGTGCTCATTTTCAGCAATAATCAACTGTCTACAGCCTTCTACAGTTTATACTTGGGCCTACAACCTACATTTTCTCTTTCTTTCTGTTGAAGGCTTATGCGAGTGGGGAAGATCAATACACACAATAGGTAGAAGATTTCCGTATATGTGGTATTGAGATGCTTAGAAAATTCTTGGTATTTTGGAAGCTTTGGTTGGATATTGTAGTTGCTGTCAGCATTACATCTTGATATGATTGATGAGAAAAATGTAGATGTAATATGAGTGGTGGTGGGTGCAACTTTTATTTATGCAATTTGTACGGACATGCTTCTACATGCTTCAAATGTGAGGTTTGTATGTATGTGTGCCTTACACCAAGCTGGCTCCCCTTGCCTAATTTGTGCACACTCTTCCATGAGTGTGTGGAAAATAGAGAAGTGTGCTTTGCAAAACGAATGTTTACAAGGTGAGCTAGTGCGTGCTTTGTGGTTTTTAGTCAGTTAATTGTCAGTCGGTTAGCAAAAGTATGTAGAACTGCGAAACTCGAGCATAGCATACTCCAAGGTGGCCTCGAGTGCTAGCTGTCTTGAGGACTCCAAAGCAAGCCACTTTTGTAAGTATTGGATTTTGTACTTGTGAAGCGAGGGTTGGTAGAGGTGAAGAGAGGTAAACTAGCGAAGGAGATGATCGTCTAGATTGAATCAAGGTCACGATGAAAGTGAATGCAAGTGAATGTCGAAATGAGAGGGTCGATGATGGGCGATGGTGTGTGAAAAGATATACCAAATGCTAGATATGAATGATCACTATGGGTGGTGGTGGGAAAGTATAGTCCTAAATATGGCATATGAAGCTCTTCCCATCAAAAAGTCCATGGTGCTTGAGTTGCGTCCATATGGGAAGCAAGTTAGGGTGCTAGAAGTGGGCCAATAGGGCATCCCGTTATAGAGTAAGAGTTGATGCATAGTTCCCATCTCCAGAAGGTATCTATCAAAGGAAGATGTCACGGTGGAAGTAACAAATCGCTATATGTACTGTCATGGCACCTAGAATAGCTAGGTGCATCCACACAAAGAAGAATTTTATTTACGTCTATGTAAGACCCAAAGGGTCTATGAGACCAAAAATATAGTACATGTGATTTGTGAATAATTGTATGCCAACAAAACATGAGAGGAAAAACTAGCTACCGAGAAAAATAGGACCCACGTGAGTTTTGCATGTACAATGGAATCAACACAACCAATCATGTGGTGTCCTCAAGAGCCCAATAGGTGGCATTAATGTTAACCTTTGGTGGCGGAGTTGCTCTATGGCGTTGGAGTATGTTCTCAATCTAGAGGTAGCGAGTAGGTCTAGATATTGAGGCTCATGGATATCTAGCCTCGCTTCTCTCTCTCTCTCTCTCTCCCTCTCTCTCTCTCTCTCTCTCTCTCTCTCTCTCTCTCTCTCGATGAGAGGCCCATCTCGACACCGGCGGAGACTACAACAGAGGATCAGGACCATACTAGCACGGCATGGGAGACGTCAAGTTAGAGTACTCACCATGGAGGACATTGAGGATATCCGCCATGGACTGATGAGAGACATCTTTGGATAGTGATGTATATGATGCTTACCTTTGTTGCTGGAGTTTTCCTCCCCAGATGTTATCCATTAGGAGCTCCTAGTACCTTACTTTTTCTCATAATTATTGTTTCAGTTTCAGTTAGTTGTTTAGTTGTTTTAGCTTTTCTTACACAGACATTGTATCAGATCCACCAATTGTTGTAACCTTTTTGGTCTCATAGGTCATTTTGGCCTTTTGAGGATGTTAATATATCATTTCATTTCATTTCTCTCTCTGTGTCTCCATCATGATGATGTACACATGTTTTGTCTCATATGCCGTTTTTTGGCCTTTACAAGACGTTAATAAAATCTTTCTTTTCTTTCTCTCTCCATCATGGAGTTCCACCTGCCATAGCACTACAACAAAACCCTAATTTTGGTCCTTCATGGTGGACTCCAAGACGTTCAAGTACAAGCTTTGGGAACGGTGATTATCCAATACAAAAGATCTAGCGCATGAAGCTTGTTCTAGGCGCTCAAGATGGTTTCTTGGACACAAAAATGGGCATTGGAGCTCAAGTGTCAAGTGGAAAGCATGTATGGTGAGCTCCCGAGGATTTGGGAGAGATTTAGTATTGAAGCATGGTTCTTCATGGTGCTCACATACATTTCTAATAAGGTGGAATACAAAGGATCACACTCCTAAAATCTAGGAGGGTTACTATTTTTGGACAACCCCCAATGGAAATTCCGTTTGCGCCATTACGCTTGTAAGCTAGGCAAATGGAGGGACTTGCCGAAGCACCTTTGGCAAAAGCTCCACGAGTTGAGATATTTTTAGATATGAAGTTTATGGGAGGGACCATCTCTTAAATTGGGACATGTGGCACATAGTTGTTAGGTACGATACTGTACGAAAATACTTATAAACTTAGGTATTTCCAATTTCGAGATATGGAATATTTTAAAAAGGAGGGAAGCATCATAGTACAGAGGAATCTCAAACAGCCATAGACAAGCAAAAACAAGACCATTATCCCTAAATTTTTTTTAAATTTTTTTTTTGGGAGAAAAACAAATTTTGTTTTGTTTTTTTTTTCAAAAAAACTCACGAGTCTTTACGGTACCGTACGATATTTCGTAAGATATGCTGTCTTACGTCGTATGGAAACAACTATGATGTGGCAAGACTATGGATCAAAGTGACACAAGGAGCCTCACACTTGTCACCTAAGCTCTAGCCTCTACACTTGTCATTATAGCTTTTACTTGCCATTCTAGCCCATAAGAGCCCCAAATCTATAAATTGGAACCCTCTCTCTTCATTTGAGTAGGCTCTATTCTTGCAAACTAGCCTCTACCATGTTGGTTACTCCACGGTTAAGGCTCTTTACCACCACTACTGGTTGCCCTAATGTTGGCTCCTCTCTCTCTCTCTCTCTCTCTCTCTCTCTCTCTCTCTCTCTCTCAGGCTGCCCATGAAGTATACCGGCTGTCGGGGACTATTTTGAAGGCTTCCATTGTGAAGAAATCTTGAACGTAAGGGTATTTGATCATTATTTTATGATTTTCAGACATTGGCCATTTGGTTATATATGGACAGCCATTGGGCACTTGGCACAGCAATTGGGCATGTATTTGAGCAATTGGACACTTGCTATTGCCACTGAGCATGAAATTGAGCCATTGGGCACTTGCTCTTGCCATGGGGTATTGTATCTCAGCCATATTGGCTTATGGACAGCTTATGATTCAGCCGTATGGGTTTATGGACAGCTATGTGGGCTATTGGATAATCTATGTTGGCTGGTATCCACACGGAATGTACTTATTCTCGGCATTTTCATGGGGCTTTTTGATGACAGCTTGTGGATATGAATTATTCATGGTTGTATGCGGATAAATTTGTAGCATGTGCTTGTACATGATATTTATTTCCTTGGGTAATAAAATACTCTGGGGGGTTGGCCCATCCCGGCCTCTATGTGGTGTCGGATGCGCACATCTGTCTTTACAATTTTGTGGAATTAAGTGGCATATGTTTAAGTCTATGGAGAATTTAAGTGTTTAATTGCATTAATGGTCAAGTGTTTTAAGAAACCACTGCCGACCCACTCCAAGTTACAGTTGTTGGAGTGTCTTGTTGTACCTCCATGGGTACTCTAGGGAAAGAATGACGGGGAATGATCGGAGAAAGAAGTGCCTGCAAGAATACCAATCATGCCACCTTGTCCACAAGCCCACTCATCAACTTAGAAATGGTCTAGTGTGGAGAGGCCGGGGCCTGTACCTCTCGTCTCATCTCAAGAAGCTTAGACTCCCCGGGTTATGCCCGAACTCTAGGAAGTGCCATGGATATTGTCACTATAGACCTGAAATCAGCTCCTCCCTAGCTGAGTACTCCATGCTTCAGACTTTGTCTGTGCCTTCTTCGAGTCTGTCCTCCGCGGCTTCTAGTGTGTTAACATCTCCACCCAGGCGCCAAAAATCAGCTTGTGGGAGGGACTGACTAACTGTGCTCCAAAAAATGGCTTTGCCTGTGCGGTGTTTGAAGTGTAGAGGTTAAGGAAACCCACTCTGTCCTCCCCAATCCTCATGATCACCCACTGTGCTCTCCTTGTGACTATGGTGCTTGAATCAATCAATGTTGGTAAGAGCTGCTCACTCATAGAGATGCATACCCCACTCGGGATTCCAGAGGGCCCAAAGGCATGGGGCGAGAAGGTGTGGCTTCTGCCTTGGAGAATTTTCCCGCATCTGTGGGTGCGACCCTCGGAGAGCGATGTGTCACATGTGGAAGCTCTGGGAGTCTGATTGTGGCCTTTGGCCTTCCCAAAAAGAGTAACAAAAGCCTATTCTATGATCTATTCCACCTTGGGGAAAGATGGCTAGCAATGTCCCAAGGCCGAGCCTTTTATTGGCCCAAGCATGCCTAAGCAATTGGCCTACCAACAGTTGGTGAGCAGAAAAATCCACATAATAAAATAGGCTGCCGACCAGCTCCATAAATCCTTACCAATCTGGCCGACAGGGATCTAAGCCCACTTGGCTGCCTTTTGTGTTTATCTGGCCCTGGCATAAGCCTTAGTCTAATCTTTATCTGCTGCAAATCAGGGTTTGATCCTCGATAACTGTCATCATCCCCTGTCTCCACATATGGTCTCCCATACCTGTCATCCTTCCCTTCCTGGCAACCTTTTCATTGAAAACCTTGCCTTAGGTCTTTGAATCCAGATTCCACGCCAAGTCTGATGTAGAGATCTGTGTATCTGTTCCACTTTGTCCCCTTGCCTTCTTGCCCGGTCCTTGAACACAAACATGAATCCTTCTTCTTGAAAACTGATCCTGACACACCTGGCTCCACCCCTTGGATGAACTTCATTCCTTAGAGTGCTCCATAAAAGCTTCTATGGTAGCCCCAATTGGCTACCAACTCATGAAACTCTCCCCTTGGGTTTGCCTGACACAAACCAGCTTCTGGGGGTCTTGACACATGCTACGTTTCTCTCCTTGGACTTGTGCACTTCTTCTGGGACACTTAACAGCCAAGCCTAGTGCTGATACGATGTTGCCTGGTTACCTCACCACCAAAAGATCAAGACACGGGCGATGGTTTCATCCATGCGCGATGCAGTAAGGGTTGGTTGCCATGGGCAGCAACAATATCTCAGAATCAGCCTGAAGCTCTGATACCATTGTCACATGCGGAAGCTTTGGGAGTCTTCTCTCAGCCCTAAGCACTGTATAGGAACCCTTGATGCAAGAACAATCAACGAAGAGAGAGAGAGAGAGAGAGAGAGAGAGAGAGAGAGAGAGAGGGCTGTATTTTCAGTATATTCATAAAGTACAGAAAAGGTACAATGATTGTGGCCTTTGGCCTTCCCAAAAAGAGTAACAAAAGCCTATTCTATGATCTACCCCAAGGCTAACAATGGCCCAAGGTCAGCCTGAAGCTCTGATACCAATGTCACATGTGAAGGCAGAAGGAGTGTTAGGGTTAGGGTTTGGAGAAGCTGCAAACAGGCGTGGAGGCCAACAGAGAGAGAACACGACTTTTGTGTATTATGCTTAATGAAAAGTGAAGTACAATAGCCACATAATAGTGACCTAAAGATATGTGTTCACATGTCCGGCCATAAAATGTGCCGGGTGGACCAAAACACCTATAAACTGAATATAAGTGAAACTAAGCTAAACTGGGGGAAAAAACCTCCACTAACTGAAGTAAAAAGTGCCCCAGTAATCTACTGATGATCACTAGCACTCCTCTGGGTGCATACACAGCATAAAACCCAACAAACCCCCCTAGAGTGATATGTGATCACTGTACATCATCCACCAAAAGGAAACAAATTCAAAGCACTGCGGAATGCTTCAAATTTCGGACGTGGTAATGCTTTGGTGAAGATGTCTGCCACATTCTGATCTGTAGGACAGTAGATCAGACTGATATCTCCTGCCTGGAGTCTCTCCCAAACAAAATGATAGTGAATCCCAATGTGTTTCGTGCGAGCATGAAACACAGGATTCCTGGCCACAGCAATGGCACTCTGACTATCAGTATAGATAGGTGTTGGCTCCTCCACTGAAATATCCATATCAGTCATGAGACGATGCAGCCAAACACACTCAACAGTAGTAGTGTAGGCTGCTCTGTACTCTGCCTCACAAGACGAAGTGGCCACTGTGGTCTGTTTCTTGCTTAGCCAAGAAATGCATGAAGAGCCAAGAAAGAAACAATTTCCACTAGTGGAATGTCTGGTATCAAAATCACCAGCCCAATCTGAATCACTGTAAGCGTATAACTGCATGTCACCCCCCTCAGGATAAAGCAATCCAAGAGACAAGGTACCCTGCAAATAACGGAATACACGCTTCACAGCTTGCCAATGTGACAACCGCGGGCTGTGCATAAATCTGCTCAACTGGGAGACTGCATACTGAATATCTGGCCTTGTATTACACAAGTAAATAAGGCACCCAACAGCCTGAGCATATGTAGTGGCATCAAAGGAAGTACTGTCATCTTGTAGTGACAGTTTTATCTCAGGCTCCATAGGAGTACTAATAGGCTTGCAATCCTGAAATTTAAACTTCTCCAGAAGTTTAGCAACATACCGTGATTGCAACAACCCAATGCCTCTGTTATCCTGCACAAACTGTATGCCCAAATAGTAGTGTACAAGGCCCAAGTCAGACATGTCAAATGTCTGTTGCAGTATCTCTTTGAAAGCTGCAATTTTGTCATCATTTGATCCCATGAGCAAGAGATCATCCACATAAAGACTGATGACCAGCAGATCTGTCGCTTCTTTCTTTACATACAGAGTGGCTTCTGATGGACTGTTCACAAATCCCTGAGTGAGTAGAAAAGTATCTATTTTTGCATACCAAGCTCGTGGAGCTTGTTTCAAACCATACAAGGCCTTTTTCAGCCTGCATACTTTCCCCTCATGACCATGTTCTGCAAAAACCATGGGCTGAAATACATAAACTTCCTCCTCGAGGTCCCCATGTAGGAATGCAGTCTTTATGTCCAACTGGTGAACAACCCAACTACGATGTGCAGCCAATGCAATGACACACCTAAGTGTCGACATACGGGATGTAGGAGCAAATGTGTCCTCATAATCAATGCCCTTCTTCTGTGCATAGCCCTTTGCAACTAGACGGACTTTGTACCTGTCAATGGATCCATCTGCATGTCTTTTCAACTTATAGACCCATTTAGTACCAATTGCTTTCTTGCCTTTGGGCAGATCAACCAAATCCCATGTTTGATTCCTTTTAATAGAATCAAGCTCATCCTGCATGGCTTTGTTCCAATGCACATTATCTCGTGCATCCACAAATGAATCAGGCTCATCATCATCCTGTAAACTGGCTGCCATAACCAGATTCAAATCCATGATGTGTGCATGCTCATTGGTCCTTGTTTCCCTACGAGTACGACCAGCAAGAGGACCCTCTAAATGGCTGTCCTGTAATGTCCTCAAATACCATCTAGGTATGTGTTTGACCTGTGGTGCCTGCTGCCCCATATTTGGTTCAGCTTCTGGCTCATTTTGCTGCTGAATTTCTGCACCACCTACATCATTTGCTGGCTGTCCTGTACCCTCATGAGTTGGATCACCAACTGTGGAATGAAACTCCATAGGTAGTAGGCCTTCAAACACATCATTTTCAGCCTGATTTGCCTCATAACCAGCCATGGATATTTCTGATTTTTCATCAAAAATCACATCCCGACTAGTGAATATCTTCCTGGATAGTGGGTCATATAACCGGTAGCCCTTGCTCTCACGGCTATACCCAACAAAAATGCATTTCGTGGCTTTATCATCCAGCTTCCTCCTCAACTCTTTGGGTATGTGTGCATATGCAAGACACCCAAAGATACGAAAATGCGATAGAGAAGGCTTGCGGCCATGCCAAGCCTCAAAAGGAGTAATGGATACCAATGCCTTTGTGGGACATCGATTCAAAATATGACAAGCACACATGACAGCTTCCACCCAAAAGATATGTGGTAGCCTTTTTGCCTTTAGCATACATCTGGCCATCTCCATGAGTGACCGATTCTTCCTTTCTGCAACCCCATTCTGCTGTGGAGTGTAAGGAGTAGTATACTGATGTTTTATACCTCTACTCCCAAGAAAGGAATTCAGCATATGTGACATATATTCCCCCCCTCGGTCAGAACGGAGAGTCTTGACCTTGCATCCTGACTCTGTCTCAGCAAGTGCTACAAAGGCCAAAAATGCATCATATACCTGTGATTTCTGTGTCAAAGGATAGACCCAGCATATACGAGAGAAGTCATCAATAAATGTTGCAAAATAAAAGCAACCACCTAATGACTTCGTCTGCATGGGACCACAAAGATCACTGTGTATAAGCTACAACTTTGCAGTTGCTCTTAGAGCCTGATCACGTGGGAAGGAAAACCTATGCATTTTTCCCAAAATACATCCTTCACACATGTGATCTGGAGGCTTCTCCATGAGAGGTAGATCTGTAAACATGTTATGTCGCTGCATAAGCATAAGACTACCAAAATTTACATGCCCCATGCGAGCATGCCATAACTCCGCATCAACCATAGCTGGAGTAAGAGTGAATGCATTATAAGCAGACTGATCCACTGGCTGAAATGCATCCAACTGATAAAGTCCATGACATAATGTACCAGTAAGCATCAAGGTCAAGGCATTAGCTTTGTCTCTGACCATGCATTTATCATCATCAAAGTGGACTTGCATACCACAATGTGCTAAAGAAGAAATGGACAACAAATTCTTCTTTATCCCTGGTACATATAAGGCATCTGTAAGGTGGAGAATGCACCAATGACTGAGTAGAGCAGCAAATGGCGTACACAATGCCAAAATGCCCCAAAAATGCCCAAATTTACTGCACCCAAACTGTGCAAAAAACCTGTATAGTTCTTTGCTAGAAAATCTGCCTATTGTGCCTGTAGAATTTCACAGAGAAAATAGTATTGCCCAAAAACAGAATATTTAATGCTTACCACAGATTGATTGAGCAGATTGTGGTACTTATGCAGGTACAGTCCACCAAAAGAGCAAGTACAGTTGACTATATTGTGCAGGTACAGTCGAGTTGTACTTTACAGGGCTGAAGGCGACTGCTGGCATATACTTTGCAGGTACTGTGAAGGTACACTGTAGGCAGGTACAGTCGGGTTCACTGCAGGTACAGTAGCAGGTACGGGCGCTGACAGGCGCAGTCGACCACTGCGGTTCGAAGCTGGTACACGTGCGCTGCAAGTACAGACGTATGTAGCAGGTACGGGCGCTGACAGGCGCAGTCGACCACTGCAGTTCGAAGCTTGTACACGTGCACTGACAGATACAGTCGGCGCTGACTGTATGGAGCAGGTACTGAATGCACGACTCCTCCTGACGGCGGCGAACAGGTACGTGTCATGTGCACAGTGGGTATCTACCGTGTGCTATACGCATGCAAGACTAGTTTCGAGGCTTGGGGAAGCTTGGAACTAGGCAGGCTGATTGACGAGCTGAGTTAGGGATATACTAACGGGCGGGCACCCAAGTATGGACGGGCGGGCGGCCAAGTGTGGACGCCCGATGACCGGCCAAGAGCCTATAAAAGGGTGGCCAAGGTTAGTTATTGGAACATAGAGAGTCTCGCGAGTTTGTGAGAGCTCTATGGTCTTGGAGCCTGGATCTAGTGCAGACGTGCACCTGCTTTATGCAGCCAAGGCCGGCAGCAGTCTCGAGGCCCGCGAGGGCAGCTTCGTGGCGGTATGGGACGTCGCGAGGAGGAGATTGGTCGGCACGTCAACCTAGTTAGCTCAGCTCGTGGCTCGGTGGGGACAGCCAAGACTGTGGGCTCACCCATGGCTGTCATGGTTGGGAGGTGAGTTAGGCCTGCACCCCCTTTGTTGTTGTTGTTCGTTTGTTTGCAGGATTCGAGTTTCGAACCAAGATCGATCACGAGGGGAGATCCGTGGGGATTTGACAGTGGTATCAGAGCATACCTCGTGAACGAGCAAGTCGGTAGGTAGAGAAGAAGAGGTCGAAGTACGGTATGTGTTAAAAAAGCTTGCTGTTTTTTCTGTGCATACTGCAGATTTCAGTTTTGTATGTGTTTTTCCTTCATCAAAGAATCCCATGTTGATGGGAGATGGTAGTTTTGATTGGGTTGATTGCTTTTGCAAAGAAGAGGCCTTGTGTGCAGTCGCATGTACAGTCGTGAGAGAAAACAGAAAAAAAAAAAGGCATGTTGATTTTTGTTGCTTTTTGGCGCATGAGAGAGAGAGCGAGCGCAGAATTGCTTGAATCGTTGCTGGCGGGTGTGCGTTTTGTAGGCAGGCGCCTAAGGCCATGTAGGCCTACGCAGCCTAGCGCAGGCAGCCAGGCGCCTAGGCTTGCGTAGCCAGGCGCCTAGGCTTGCGTAGCCAGGCCTACGCAGCCTAGCGCAGGCAGCCTAGGCCAGGCCGGCGCCCAAGCCAGGTAGGCTAGGCGGGCCAGCGCTCATGCCAGGAACCGGCGCCCAGTCCACGTCCAGCAGGTTGGCGCCCAGACCATGCCCAGCAGTCTGGCGAAGCGCATGCTGGCGGTCAGCGCTCGAGCGAAGGTGCAGCCGACTACGTCAGCAGTCCATGATGGCAACCGGCAGCTAATCCAGGCGCCGGCAGCTCACCGACGGGGTGAATTCAGGAGAGAGAGAAAAAAAAAACAGAAGTAAAGCTTACGTTTTTACAAGCTTTCGTTTTTTTTAAAAAGTTTAAATTTTTTATAAAAATTTAAAAGTCATCTCTCCTCCAAGGTCTTTAAGGTTTCCAAAGTTTTTATTTTTTATTTTTTAAAGACAAGAGAATATATATATCCATATATATATATATTAATATATATATATATATATATATTTATTCCAGAAAAAAAAAGAAGAAAAAAAACACAAAAGCTAAAGCAAAAGCTAAGCCTAGCTTTTCGAGTTTTTTTGGCTTTTGGCAAACCTTTATAAACCCCTCTAGTGGGCTTCTTGCCACACATCTCTCGAGTTCTCGAGTTCTCAAGTTTTCGAGTTCTCAAGTTCTCGAGTTTTCAAGCTCTCAAGCTCTCGAGTTTCGCTCGCACTTTTGTTGTGCAAAGACCAAATTTTCTCTCCACGTACCCTCTTCACGATGTCGACCCAAGAATCAGAGTTGGAGCTCCTCGTGGAACGCGAAGGCTTGCCGGCTACGGAAGGCACTGATGCCGATCTTTTTGACGAGTTTGTGTCAAAATCAGATTTCCAAGAGTTCAAAGTAGCTCTCGAAGCTTCTTCAGCGGAACGTCAGGCACAAATCGCAGCCCAGATGCAGGCTTTGCAGAACTCCATCGCTCTATTGACCACTACCCTCTCTACTTTCTCGGGAATGGATACCTTGGCTTCAGCTTTAGGCCCCAATATTACTCCGGAACCGTTCGGGGGCGAGCAAAAGCAGAGAACCAAGGAGATCGTGGACACTTGGCTACACAAGTAGCAAGTTCACTTTCAGTTTCATCCATATGATGATGGAAAGAAGATACAGTTAGCAGCAGGTTTCCTGTCCAGCAAAGCTTTGCTTTGGTGGAAGGAACTGAACCCAAAGCCAACGACTTGGGCACAATTTGAAGACATTTTCAAGAAAGAATTCCTCAAGAAAGAGGATGACTACGATGTTGTTGCCCGGTTTTCAGCTTTGACCATGACCTCGCAGCACCTCACTTATGAGGTCTACCTCCAGAAGTTTCGTGACTTGCAGATGAAGGCTACAAAGATGGATCCCACTACTCTTTTGGGATTTTTTGTAGCTGGTTTACCAGACTCGTACCGATTACAGGTTAAAAATAATAAATGTAAAACTTTGGACGAGGCCATTCATTCAGCTCGTATCTATGATGATACGATGGTCTCTTCCAAATCGAAACCCGTTACCGAGCACGGGAACAAGCATAAAAGAAAGTTCTCCGCACCTATGGCTAACACGACTGAAGGCAAGTCTTCGGACCAACCTTCGAAGAATTCAAGTTCGACACCAGCGAAGAAGAAACGACTCCTTAGGGCTTTGAAGCTCAAGAAGGAAGGACGTTGTTTTATCTGCGAAGAAAAAGGACACATGCGTAATGAGTGCCCGAAGAAAAAGGGTACCAAGTCAAACGCAGGACCCAAGCCAAAGGCAGCTAACCAGTTGTCTTTGACAGGTACGTCAATTACTGTACTTTCTCGCCCTAGTACTTGTTCTGATTGTCTGTTCAATTCTAAGGTATTTGGCATGCATGATCTTCTCCGAGTTTATGGAGAAGTGAATGGCCATAAAATTCACATTCTTTTAGACCCTGGCAGTTCGCATAATTTTGTTAACTACAAACTTGTGCAGAAATTGAGTCTTGACACGACACTCAGCGACCATACCTATGAAGTACGTCTACCTGCGGGCAGACAAGTTTGGGATCGCAAGGTCGAGATGCTTCCAATCCAGATTCAGGACTACAAAGATACTCTGGAATGCTATGTCATGCATCTGGAAAATGTAGACTTGTTATTAGGGATTGAGTGGTTTAAGACTCTTGATGTCCAGATAGATTGGTCTAGTCATATTTTTTCTTTTCAGCATAGGGACACCAAGTATAGTATTTTAGGTGATTGTATCCATCCCTCTCAGGGACCTCTTGTAAATA
The DNA here is from genome assembly GCF_041138505.1 of Cibotium barometz. Lineage (NCBI taxonomy): Eukaryota > Viridiplantae > Streptophyta > Polypodiopsida > Cyatheales > Cibotiaceae > Cibotium > Cibotium barometz. Next base: position 32,811,487 of record NC_141081.1, on the reverse strand, counting down.
CAATTGATTTTGGAAATATAATGAATTCTTCTTTGTACACCGCTTTCCATTGTGTATTGATTCCACTTTCTTCTTTTCTCATCCCTTCATTGGATGTGAATGAATTAAGTGTGTTTGAAAGCAAAGAATTACAGAAGATACTTGATTCGTTTCAAGATGTATTTCCTAAGGAACTGCCATCGGGTCTACCACCTGAGCGGGCAGTAGATCATCGTATTGACTTGATCCCTGGTGCTCATCCTGTGAGTATTCCACCTTATAGGATGAGCCAAGCTGAGGAAGATGAGTTGGCTAAACAACTCGAAGATTATCTGAGGATGGGCCAGATCCGTCCAAGTAAATCACCTTGGGGTGCACCTGTGTTGCTTAGGAGAAAGAAGGACAATACTTGGAGAATGTGTATAGATTACAAAAGATTGAACAAGCTGACCATTAAGAACCGTTATCCTCTCCCTAGATCAGATGACCTAATTGACCGGTTAGCAGGAGCGAAATATTTCACGAAGATAGATTTGCGTACTGGCTATCACCAGATACGTATTCATGAAAGGCATGTCGAAAGAACTGCCTTTCGGACTAGGTATGGCCATTACGAGTTTCTCGTATTACCTTTTGGGTTAACCAATGCTCCAGCCACTTTCCAGCAAATGATGAACGATCTTTTTCGTGAACATTTGGGAAAATTTGTGGTGGTGTTCCTGGATGATATTTTGATATATAGTCGTACTCTTGAGGATCATGTCAGACACCTCACGATTGTCTTATCTATTTTAAGACAGAATCGACTATATGCTAAATTCAGTAAATGTGAGTTCTTTATGACCGACATCATTTACTTGGAACACAAGATCACTAGAGATGGATTGAGCATTGACTATGACCAAGTTCAGAAGGTTTTGGATTGGCCTATACCGCGAACAGTGAAACAACTTCGTTCTTTTCTCGGTTTTGTAGTTTTTCTTAGGAAATCTGTACGGGAGTACTCTCAGCTCACACTACCGATGACCGACTTATTGAAAGGTCGTGGACGTAAGTCCAATCAGCCTATCACTTGGAATAACGATTTGGATATGGCCTTCAGACTTTTGAAAGATAAAGTCAAGGAAGCACCTATCTTAGCATTGCCTGATCCTAGTCGGCCTTATGTTCTTGAAACTGATGCCAGTGACTATGCTATTGGGGCTGCTTTATTTCAAGATGGTAGACCGGTTGCTTTTGAAAGTAAAAAGCTAGACGACACTCAATCTCGTTGGCCAACCCTTGAGAAGGAGCTTTATGCTGTGATTCATGCTCTCAAGGTTTGGAGACATTATTTATATGGCTCCAAGTTTGTGGTATTGACTGATCATCAGTCAATCAAGTATGTGTGTGATGCGGATGATTTGAGAGGCAGGAAAGCTCGTTGGGCAGAGTTAATGCAAGATTTTGATTTTGAGATCCGTTATCGGAAAGGGTCCATGAATAATATTGCAGATGCGCTTAGTCGGATTAGAGAGGTGAATTCTTTGTCGTTCACCGAGATTTCTACTGACTTATTTCAGTCATTGAGAGGGCTTTGCAGGACTGATAGTTATTTTGGTCCATTTTGGCAGAGGATCCAGGACGGGAGCTCATTGATTGACCAAGACTCGGTGACTGAGCAGTCTACTATTCAGGCTGCAGGAGGTCAGTGGATGATTCGGAATGGTTTACTATTCCGTAATGACAAAATTTGTGTACCACAGATCCCGGACATTAGGTCCAAGATTCTGAGGGAGTGTCATGACGCCCCTTCTGCTGGACACCCTGGGGTACACAGGACACTATCATTAGTGAAACACACTTTTTATTGGCCGAAGATGAAAGGGTATGTAGAAGATTATGTTCTCAAGTGTCAGATTTGTCAAGCAAATAAAGCTGAACGCTTTAGACAGGCTGGGTTGTTGCATCCTTTGCAAATCCCAGGTAATAAGTGGGAAAGTATTTCCATGGATTTTATTACCGGATTGCCAAGAACACATCAAGGCTACGATTCTATTTGGGTTGTGGTAGATCGCTTGACAAAGATGGCTAGATTTTTACCGACCCGGAAGACTATTACAGCTACGCAATTAGCTCGGCAGTTTATCGAGCAATTGTTTAGACTGTACGGGTTACCGCAGGACATAGTCAGTGATAGGGACTCTAAGTTTACGAGTGACTTTTGGAAACTTGTTTTCGAGAAGTTGGAAACAACTTTGAATTTGAGTTCCTCAGATCATCCTCAATCCGATGGCCAGACTGAAAGAGTGAATCAGATTTTGGAGGATATGCTTCGAGCATATGTATCCAAAAGACAAAGTTCATGGGAGGATTATCTTCCTATGTTAGAATTTGCATATAACAGTACTAAGCATACGAGTACAGGGTTTAGTCCTTTCATGCTTATGTACGGTTTTCAACCAAGATCACCTGTTACAGTAGGATTCTCAGGACTTCAGCATGATGCAGCACGTAATTTTTTGCAAGATATGCATGAAACGTTACAAGTTGCAAAGGAATCTATTAGAAGTGCTCAAGACCGAGACAGGTTTTATTCTAATAGACATCGTTCACCTAGAGAGTTCTCTGAAGGAACGATGGTGTATTTGCGAGTTCCGAAAGATTCCGAGACTTTACGGACAGGTAGATCTCCGAAATTATCCCTTAGATACTGTGGACCATTTCGTGTTACACGACGGATTGGTTCAGTTGCATATGAATTGGATTTGCCTTCTCATGTGAAAGTTCATCCTGTATTTCATGTCAGTAGACTTAAGGAAGTGCTGGGTGGAGCAGATCAGTTAGTTACTCCTCAAGAAATTATAGATGTCCAGGACATGACATTTGTTCCGCACGAACCTGAAAAGATTCTTGGCTTTCGTGAACGAAGATTGCGTCATACGCTTATCACGGAATACAAGATCAAGTGGAAGGATCGTGTTGAGGAGGACGCTACATGGGAGACATTGACTTCTCTTCAGAGAGATTACCTTGGCTTTTTAGTGAGCTCAGGAGTGAGCTCTTAGAGGAAGGGGAGTATGTCATGTGCACAGTGGGTATCTACCGTGTGCTATACGCATGCAAGACTAGTTTCGAGGCTTGGGGAAGCTTGGAACTAGGCAGGCTGATTGACGAGCTGAGTTAGGGATATACTAACGGGCGGGCACCCAAGTATGGACGGGCGGGCGGCCAAGTGTGGACGCCCGATGACCGGCCAAGAGCCTATAAAAGGGTGGCCAAGGTTAGTTATTGGAACATAGAGAGTCTCGCGAGTTTGTGAGAGCTCTATGGTCTTGGAGCCTGGATCTAGTGCAGACGTGCACCTGCTTTATGCAGCCAAGGCCGGCAGCAGTCTCGAGGCCCGCGAGGGCAGCTTCGTGGCGGTATGGGACGTCGCGAGGAGGAGATTGGTCGGTACGTCAACCTAGTTAGCTCAGCTCGTGGCTCGGTGGGGACAGCCAAGACTGTGGGCTCACCCACGGCTGTCATGGTTGGGAGGTGAGTCAGGCCTGCACCCCCTTTGTTGTTGTTGTTCGTTTGTTTGCAGGATTCGAGTTTCGAACCAAGATCGATCACGAGGGGAGATCCGTGGGGATTTGACAGTACGGCAGCTGTACGATTACTGCAAGCGGTGCACAGATGTACGGGTAGATGTACAGGCAGATGTACGGGCAGTTTATGAAAGTGACTGTGTACAGCAATGGCAAGCCTTCAATGCTCTGATACCAAATGAAGGCAGAAGGGGTGTTAGGGTTAGGGTTTGGAGAAGCTGCAAACAGGCGTGGAGGCCAACAGAGAGAGAACACGACTTTTGTGTATTATGCTTAATGAAAAGTGAAGTACAATAGCCACATAATAGTGACCTAAAGATATGTGTTCACATGTCCGGCCATAAAATGTGCCGGGTGGACCAAAACACCTATAAACTGAATATAAGTGAAACTAAGCTAAACTGGGGGAAAAAACCTCCACTAACTGAAGTAAAAAGTGCCCCAGTAATCTACTGATGATCACTAGCACTCCTCTGGGTGCATACATAGCATAAAACCCAACAACATGCGGAAGCTTTGGGAGTCTTCTCTCAGCCCTAAGCACTGCATAGGAACCCTTGATGCAAGAACAATCAACGAATAGAGAGAGAGAGATGGCTGTATTTTCAGTATATTCATAAAGTACAGAAAAGGTACAATGACTGTGGCCTTTGGCCTTCCCAAAAAGAGTGACAAAAGCCTATTCTATGATCTACCCCAAGTATGGCTAACAATGGCCCAAGGCCTAGCCTTCTATAGGACCAAGCATGCCTAAGCAACTGGCTGACCAGCAGTCGGCCCAGCAAAAAAATCCACATAATAAAATATGCCGCCGACCAGCTCCATGAATCCTCACCAATTTGGCCGACAGGGATCTAAGCCCACTTGGCTGCCTTCTGTGTTTATTTGGCCCTGGCATGAGCCTTAATCTAATGTTTATCTGCTGCAAATCAGGGATTTAGCCTGGGTTTTAGCATGTCCAGTGCATGCACATGACATGATGCTCCTGAAGGAAGAGTACGTCAATAGGTCCAGGTGTGGAGGTGATGTACGTGTGTCATCTTCTGGAAGAGTGCAACTACCACAAGGGGGTTACCTTGAACTCTAGCAGGACGATAGGTTGTGGTACTTTACAGGGTCTGTATAGGTCAAAGAGTATACCCCACCCGCTCGGTGGCAGATTGCAATATCCTATCAGCTTATCTCTTATGGACCGCGCGCAGACATTACATAAATAGATGATAACAAGGCTCATACTCTCTCCTTTGCCCCACGCACCTGTGACGTCACTAGTGATTGTACGATCCCTCTCCGAGAGCTTGGTGCCCCTGCATTCGGGGATCCAAGCCTTCCGCCTATCAAGTTCAGATCCAGGACATACTCCGCCTCCATGGAGAGGGCCATTGCATGGGCAGGGGATGCCATCACAGCTCTATGCTCGATTATGGAGGAGGATGGTACTATCATTGGATGATACCTGGGACACATTCCTGGAGTATCTCTGCCCATCTTGCTCTGGGATTTTCCCAACCACGTGTACATGCCACTGCGCAGGTCTTCTTTTCATTTCATTTTCAGTTTTTTTTTTCCTTTTTGTTTCCATGCAGTCTACCATGGAACTTTTGTACCACATGTTGGTCTCACAGAAACCCATTGGGCCTTTTGTGGACTTTAATAAAATCTTTCTTTCTTTCTCTCTCTCTCTCTCATGCTTATGGTTAGATATTCTTTGAATGCTCATTTTCAAGATCTCCTTGTTCAAATTGCCCTTGCTTTATGTGAGTGCATGGCTGGCTTCTGGAAGGCAGTTTTGTTCTTTTTGCTTTTCTTCTCTCAAGGAAAGGATGCATCTAACATGGGTTTTGTTTTTCTAGGTTCCAAGTGATCAGAAGTTACCATCTCTGTATCTCCTTGACAGTATTGTGAAGAATATTGGTCGAGACTATGTAGAGCTTTTTGCTGCAAGGTTACCAGAAGTGAGTTCTTCAAAGATAGCATTGCTTGTAATTGACTCAGATGTGAATGATTATGTTTAGAAGTCCTCTTACAAGAGCATTCGAAGGGTTGTATCAAGGAACAAATCAGTTAGATGCCTTGCACTAGCATACTGAAAGAATAGAATGGCTGAATTAATGTGGTGACTGATGTGGACTCTGGTTGAGACAATGGTCTTTGACGATTAAGTGTGCGCAAATATTATTGGTTGTCTGGACCAGTTAGGCTAATTCTTGAGCATCCACCATTTGTCCAATTTATAGTCTTGCCACCATCCAATTTTGTGGCTAACTACCCTCACGTACATGGGCCACAAAAATGTGGAGTTACTCTTAAGGCCTATGCACATATGTGAGCTTGGTTGGGCTCCTTGGCTCCCTAGTTTGGTTGTTGGGGCACTCAACACCCTTTTTTGAACAGAAAAACCCCCAAATAAATTTCAGTACAGTTTCCCCCCTTGGCTGGAAATTCCATTTAAATAACCACAGTTACAGCAGTTAGTAAACTTAATGTTGCTATTTTAAGTTAACTCCAAGACATTTTTAGTGCAATATTTGGCAAGGTTCATAAGGGAGTTTCTCTCCGAAGTGAGAATTTTAACACAATAGTGGAGGTTTGTTTGTGTACATGTAAAGCTTGTCGGTGCACTTTTAGAAAGTATTCCTGTAGCATGTTGGACATCCTTTACATCCAGATATTTAGATATCTGCCGTCATTGCAACTGGCCTAGTCCCCTTTTTGCCACATCTGGCCTAGATTTCATGGAGAAACTTTGTAGAACCTGTGGGGACTTTTCTAGGACCCGTTGAGCAGGTGTTAGTGTGGTGGTGCTGTCTCACTTGGGTTTGTGGAGTAGTACTCAAATTTGGACCTTTAGAGTGACAAAGGGAAGGAGCTAGAGTGAGATGGATTATGACGACAACTTTCGTGGGTGAAAGGTGTTGTATACATGTACACTATGAAGGTGGGGGGGTGTTGAAGTACTAGGGGATATGGAAGAAGAAGATGCTTCAGATGCTCAGTGGAGATGAAGAGAGTGAAGTGACATGCAAAGGGGGTGCTTTTGCATAGGGTTGGCTCTCCTGTGTTGCTGCTGGTTGTGGCATCGAGTTTATATGTTAAGTGTCCAAGGCAGCCTGCCCACAAATGTGGGCCCAAGGCTTCCCAATGCAAACCATTGGCCTGTAGACACCCTTCCTGCCAATGATTATCATGAATGAGTGAGCTCTTAGACATGGCCGGTATGATCAAGTCCTAGCTGAAGGGATTAGAGGGTGTGTGAGTGATTAGTTTAATGTTAAGAGATTTAGTTTTCTGCTTGTATCTGGCTTACCTCAACTTTATTGGAAATGTACAGGTTTTCTGTGAAGCCTATAGACAAGTCGATCCTTCATTGCATCCAAAGATGAAGCGCCTTTTTGAAACGTGGAGAGAGATTTTCTTTGGGGATCCATTGCTTCTGATAGAGGCCAAATTGCAGTTTAATTCGGCCCCTACCAGTAAATTGGTGACAGCCAAACCTGCTCAGTCTCCACCTCAGCGGCCAGGGCATGGCATTCATGTAAATCCTACTTACCTCGAAGCACAGAGGCAACGCCTGCAGCAGTCGAGTAGAGTGAGTTGTCTTCTATCTCTTATCCTACAGTTTCAGCAAAGTTAATCAAAACTGTCAACTTGTGTGTATTCATGGTGCATGAACCGCTACAAATTTAAGACCTTGAAGATCTGCTGAATGTTTGTTGAGTTCTGGGGACACCTTGTAGCTCATAAGAATTATGGGACATCTGGGCACAAAGGGGAAGACACACATGGATATCTCCAATTCAAGGTCAATGTTGCAGGCGGAATATCTTAATGAAAGCGTGACCCTGGTTTGCAACAAAATTCAAAATTTTTAGAGCCTCACTTTATCCGTTGTTGTCACATCGGGATGCCGAAGATCACGCGAGGGGATGTCAAGCCAAGAGAAGATCACCACCCACAAATTAATTTTTACCGGACATTTTCTTGACATTGACTCGGCTACCCCCAGGAGTGGTGAATCCCCCCTACTAGGCCCCTGTTGCCCTTTTCACACCCCCCCTCCCCCCCGGGCTAAAAAAAAGAGCAATGTGACATCAAAGGATACAGTGAGGCTCTAAAGATTTTTGTATTCCGTTGGAGGCATTTCGAAGACGTGGAGGAGGGATGTGCAGCACAAGCAACCCCAAGGGATGTGAGCACCAAGGTGGTCTGAGGGGAGGCAAATAAGGGCATTCCAGACCATTTGTTACTGGAGGCGCTTCTCTTTAACCGTGGGGAGGTTTTGATAAAGGGCCAATTGAAGAATAGCCTAGGCCACAAATTTGTCATCGAATGTAGTGCCAAACTTGTGTAGCAGAGCCTTTGGGAAGATCCGGCAGGTACATAGGAACTAGTGAACACTGCGAGTAGGGATGCATGCTGTGATACAAGAGAGGCTGAAATCCATCCATGCCCACCACAAAACCACCACCACCACACCCATGCCAGAGGCCGTAGGCGATGAGTTTGCTCAAGAGGGATCTAGATCGATGATGCTAAGCTTGCCTTTTTTTTTTGGGGGTGGGGGGTGGCCACCATTTGGCCTTTTACCACCTCTGATCAATGTTTTGGGGGAAGCCCACACACATAACGAAACCAAGGTGAGAATGGGGATTTTCGACCAAAGAAGGGAGATGCCGATGGATAAAAACATCTCTCTTTAGAAGGTGTCCGTAAGAGAGGGACGACTTTCACGAAGGTTTGTGTTTTCCGCTCGAAGCATAATATCCGTACAAACACCATCATGGACCGAAATCCAAACCAATCGTACAGTTCTTCGAGGGGGAAATGAATCCCGGCCCCGTGTGGGGGAGTAGGGGGAAGATGTAAAAAGCGTTTTTTGTCATATGTGCTGGTACACTTTCCATGGACCTCAGAAAACCAACATAGAGCTTAATGCACGTGCATGCATTAAGCTGAGTGTTTAAAACTGATATTTGAAGCTTGGGCACTTAACATGCGATTTCATGTGCTTCGGTTAACACTAAAAGGGTTCATGGGCACCCTGCATTGACATGTGGGCCAGCTTGTTGGGCCCACCAGGAAAATAAAGCCTGGCACCCACTTTTGTGTGACATGCGGAAGCTTTGGGAGTCTTCTTTCAGCCCTAAACACTCTTGGAAAACCATCTGATGCAAAAACGCAGATATAGAGAGAGAGTAGAGAGAGAGATGTGCTGGAAATTCAGTATATTCATATGGTACAAAAAGGTACATGAATCCTTGCAGCCATGGGCTGCCTTCTGGAAAAGGTAGAAAACCCTAACTCTAGTCCTATGCCTAGACCCAACTCAAAAAGGAGTTGAATGGCTAACACAATGAGCATCTTAGGCTATTTATAGTCTCTTGAATGATTGGAGGAGCTGGCCGACTGCTGTCGGACCAGTCGACTGGCATTAATATTCATTAAAATGTTGAGCGCTTGCAGCCGCCTTTACCAGGTACAGCCGACTCCACTACATGGATACCCATGTGTCTCATGGATTGAGGTGCGCCATTGGGTAGATCCGCACCTCTTCACATCAGTTAGAGATGGAGACAGGCAGATTTAGAGGCATACCTCCAGGGGACAGGATTTGTCAAATTTGTTGGATAGAGCCAGAGACGGAGGAGCACTACATCTGTCGCTGCACAGCATATTATGAGATTTGAGGGCGCTACCATACATGGTTACATGCCGGATCATGGATTTTTGTGTGAAATCCTCATTTGATTAAAAGCAGTGTATGTGAGAGAGAGAGGGAGAGGTGTCCACCTACAAAAGGTAAGTGCAAAGGGGTGCAAGGTAGGTGACACCCCATTGCTGGATACTTACTTTGGACAAAGGGTCCAAGGGATAAGGCTTGGGTACCTGGAATTGAGTTGTGACTGCCTTGGGACTTAAGTGAGGGTGAACACTGGGCTGGTCATAATTTATAAGTTTGGTGTTACATGCGGAAGCTCTGAGATGCTTCTTTCAGCCCTAAACACCATCTAGAACATGCTGATGCAAAAACGCAAACAAAAGAGAGAGAGAGAGAGAGAGAGAGAGAGAGAGAGAGAGAGCTTGAAATTCAGCATTTCATATGGTATAAAAAGGTACATCTGTCTTGCAGCCCTTGGCTGCCTCCCATGAAAAGGTAAACACCTAAACAAATCCTAGTTCTATGACCCAGCCAACAAGGGGCTGAATGGTCACAACAATGAGCCTTGGTGCCTTTTATAGGCTTGGGAGAGCACCCAGGACTGGCCGACTGCTGGTCGGTCAGGTCCAGGACATAATATTCAGTATTTAAGCTGCAGCCGATAGATTATCTAGGTCATCCAGCGTTGGCCGACAGCTCACCATGTCCTCCAACAGTAAACTCCTTTGCCAATTCAGCTACCTAAGCTCCACAGTTTGGTTCTGCTCGTCTTTATCTTGTTGCCTCTTCAAGACTAGCTTTGAGGTATGCCTGTGCATGTCTTGCACATGACATCCCCCTCTGCTAAACTTGATGACGGGATTCCAATCTGATTCTTGGATGATTGTCATCATCCCATTCTATTCCCGGAGTCCCCTTGTCATCCTTCCTACCTTGGCAACCTTTTCACTGAATACCCGGTCCGATCTCCAAATCCACTCTTAACTATGAAAAAGATCTATGCGTCTATTCCAGTCCCCAATCCGTTTTTGCCCTGTCCGTGAACACCGTCTTGGTCTTCATTCCTGAGAAATGAGTCTGGCACTCTCACTCCACCCCTTGGAGGATCATCCTCCCTTGGAACCGTTGCCTGAAAGCCTTTCCCGACTCACAGGACTGCCATCCCCTTTGGGCTTTGTGGAACACCACCAACTAACCTCTTGGGAGTTCTTCCTGGTCTTGTGTTCCTTGCTTTGGGCCTTGTACTCGTGCACTTTCCTGTACCTTGGACCTGTAGACCTTCGTATGGGACTGAATCAGTGTTTAGCCTTTCTGAGCCTGATGCTCTGATACCAATGGTACATGCGGAAGCTCTGAGATGCTTCTTTCAGCCCTAAACACCATCTAGAACATGCTGGTGCAAAAATGCAGACAGAAGGGAGAGAGAGAGAGAGAGAGAGAGAGAGAGAGAGAGCTGGAAATTAAGTATTTCATATGGTACAAAAAGGTACATCTATCTTGCAGCCCTTGGCTGCCTCCCATGAAAAGGTAAACTACCTAAACAAATCCTAGTTCTATGACCCAGCCAACAAGGGGCTAAATGGACACAACAATGAGCCTTGGTGCCTTTTATAGGCTTGGGAGAGCACCCATGGACTGGCCGACTGCTGGTTGGCCAGGTCCAGGACATAATATTCAGTATTTAAGCTGCAGCCGACAGATCATCCAGGTCATCCAGCGCTGGCCGACAACTCACCATGTCCTCCAACAGTAAACTCCCTTGCCAATTCAGCTACCTAACTTCCACAGTTTGGTTTTGCTCGTCTTTATCTTGTTGCCTCTTCAGGACTAGCTTCGAGGTATGCGTGTGCATGTCTTGCACATGACATTTGGTCGCCCAAAACTTATTGAAGTGTGAATACACGTACTTATGAATTAACACTAAGTCCTAAGAGACAAATTAACACAATTTGACCAATACTTACCACCTATCAACATGCAACATAACCATGTTAGTGATAGAATGTGCAGCGGAAGAAGGGAAAGTGGAAACACAGGAGAGAGAGAGTGAGAGAGAAAGATGGAGAGGAAACATAGGTGAGAACCTGCTCTCAATATCATCACCAAAAGGAATACATGTCCTGAGCAAGAGGGGAGAACCTCGTAAGTGAGGGACTGCAGCAAACAAAGCTAGGCAAGCAGTGAGTAATGAGGGAGGCATGCCGGCTATTTATATCATAGTCACAGGGGACGCCCGTCTCGGGCCTTAGGGAGGGGGGAACGCAGTCCCGGCCTCCCTTTCACACGGGGATGCATCCCTCTGCAGGGGGGACGTCCCATGTGCCGTCCCTCACAAGGGGACGGCCGTCCCCTATCAGGGGACGTCTTAAATTTGTGGGACGGGGGGGTGTTTGGGGACGTGAAGAAGTTTTTGGAAGGCTCTGCCTCTTAGGTTTAAAGTTTAAAGTTTTAATGTAAAAAAAAAAGCCTATCTAAAGGCTGAAGTGCGAAGTTTGCTGAGTGATCTTTGCTCTCCTCCATCTTTGCTGTGCACACTTGCTCTCCTCCATCTCTCCTCTGGAGTGTGCACACTGCACACTGCACAAGTTCTTGTGGCTTGAGCAATGAGCGACAAGCGTGCCAAAGCTCCGTCTAAGCTTCCATCAGCCTTTAATGGCCTCTTCCTCGCGAGCACTAGCAGCCCATGTTGGGGGCAAGGGTTCAGGTTGGTCTTGGTGGGAAGAGGTGAATGCCCACAAACACGTCCACCTCCCTGTCCCACCCCCTGTCCGCGTTCCCTGCCTCCAAGCGTTCCCCATCCCCAAACCCTTCCCCGTCCCCCGACCCATGTGACTATGATTTATATACCTATATGAAGGCAGCTGATTGGTGATAAAGGACCTCCACGATTGGGAAAATACCCAGGACCATAACATGGGGAATAAATATGGGTAAAATATATGAGGGGTGACCAACTCCTCAAGCTAACATGGTCAGCCCTAGAGGCTATAATAGGACACCAAACAGGAAGCCAGCAAGAAGGGGATGATGTCTAACACCCCCTCTCAGCACCGGATGTGAGTGAACTCCAAGAAGCCAGAGACGCCGTCCTCGATCAAAGATGAAAGACTGTAGAAACAGGTACCAAGAAAGCTCCACAAGCAATCTCATCAGCAACTGAGCTACAAAAGCAACAGAACAAGCTGCCAAGTACACCGCTCCTCTGGAAGAAAACAACCAAGTAGGCTACGACGTGCTGCTCCAAATAATGGTCCCAAACCCAAGTGTAAGAACACTCCCCAAAGTCGAATGTCGTGTATCTAGCCTGAGAAGGTATGAAAAACCTCATAACCAACCAAGATCAGAACCTGTGTATAATCAGTCCTGGGAGAAGCAAACTGCTCCTCACTGGAACCCTCAAAAGAAATCTGCCTTAACTCTGTAACAAGAGTAGCCAAATGTTGTAAAAAAGCATCCTCTGAAAAGATCGGCATCGCAAGATGTGAAGACTCTGTAGAAAATATGGGGTCCATCTGCTCAAACTGCGTACCATGAGTTGCCCAATGCTGTACATAAGTACATGCCACTGAGGTGGGCATCACAAGATGAAAGGACTCCACATCCCCCTCTGAAAACTGATGTAGTCGAAGTGGTACAAGCCCAACCTGATTCTGATCCAAATCCAAAAAACTTTGGCAATACCATTGTGCCCCAGGCACGGTTAGCAACCGTAGATCCAAAGCATTCCACTGGGTCCAAAAAACCATCCTCCAAAACAACAAGCCTACAGAACTGGCAGGGGGAGGGGCATCCTCAGAAGCATCACAAAGAGAGGCAGAGGTAGACTCCTCACAATGAGGAAGGGAGTAGGAATATAAACTGCAGTGGTAACAAAGTCCTCAAAAACATCACAGATAGCAGAAGAGTGTTCCAGAAGTCAAACTAGATCCCAAGAATCAGCAACAAATAAATGATGCATGTGAAAGGATCACACCGCAAGGGCAAAACACCCTCCTTGTTTTGCAAACACTGCAAAGAACACAAGCTTGGACAAAATAAACTCTGCTCAGGATCTCTGAAAAGATCACTGCTCTCCTCCAAAATCTGTAAACTCCTGTCATAGAAAGTCTCCACAAATACAAAACAGCTCCCGAAACTGATCCAGTGAAGTAGCTGGAGATAGGCCCCCTCTGAGTGTAGAAAACTCCTGTGGGAAGAAAAACGCAGCCAAAATACTGCTATCTAGCAAAAAAATAGCTCTCCACCGCCAACAGAAGGCAAGGAACATGAAGAAACCGGGAAACCATGTAGGCCAGGAACAAAACACAGGTATAGATGCTCCAAAATCAGCAAAACGCTGACTGAAATCTGAAATTCAGAATCCTCCTCAAGTACCAAACTGCCTCCAAAGCCACAATCCAAACAAGAAACCCCCTCTACAAGTGATGTGTGTCCACTGGAGAAGAAACGCAGCCAAACAAGGGCTACAAACCTGAAAATTCAGGTCAACCAGTGTCCACACCTCCTATGAGAAAAAACGTTGAAGAGAAGGTACCTTCGGGTCCAATAGATGAAGCCCATGTGAAGGTAGAGCTACCAGAAAGATTGGTTCAGAAAAACACAGCAACCATGGCTGCAAATCTGAAAACGCAGACGTAAAAGGGGCTGTAGACAGGCTGCCCTGAGAAAAACACCCCCGTCAGGCCGGCTAGAGGCTGCCAACTGATGCCCCGAGGAAGAGGGACTGCAGCCCACTGAATTGGGGATGAGTCAGCCCTTGATTGACCTGAAACACAAGCTTCTTCGCGTGAAAAACGCAGATCTGTCAACAGGCAGAAAAAACGCAGAAATCAAGAGGTAGAGGAGGGTGTCAGAATACATAGCGGAGATGATGACCAAATCTGGGAACACGAGCAAACGCAATGCAGAAAGAAAACAGCACAAGAGAGGGAGAGAGATAGAGGCGTGTAACTCTGCTCTATATACACAAAGAAGATCCCGAATATGATACACTTGTGACAAGGGACTGGGGGGCCATTTTATATGGCCCCCATAGTGCAGTCGGCCTGTTTCAGAGGCAGCCGACTGGCACTAAACCTCCACGACCAGCCAAAAAAACAGTCGGCCAGCACATGTGGGAGGTCGTGGACCTGAAGCAAAACAATCAGCCAGCATCAGAGGTCCTCCTTCCACCACAGGGCTGCTACCCAAGCCACAGAAAAATAGGGAAAAATGGGGGAAAAATACGGAGAGTGGGGAAAAATGAGAAAACACCTACAAGGGCGGGCATACCCACAACAAAGGCCCTGGTGTCTACAGAAAGACAGGAGATGACTTCTAACACCCCCTCTCAGCTCCTGGCTATGAAACCAACCACAGGGAGCTGGGGTGCCGCTTGAGCAAATCCTAAGATAGTGACTTCGTGAAGAGGTCCACCGTACTGTCCTCCGTCGAACAGAACTCTAGCAAGATGTCATCAGCAATGATCTGTTCACGAACAAAGTGCCTCTGGATGACCATGGGTTCCTCCAGTGGAAGCCCAATCCTGCAATGCAACCTCTGCAACCTCACCACCTCACAAGCAGCATCACAGCAGCCCGGTACTCTGCCTCTGTCGACGACAAGGCAAAAGATGACTGCCTCTTACTGCTCCATAAAACTGCTCCTGGGCCTGAAGTAGATCTCCTCGTGTCTGGATCTCCTCCCCAAACTGAGTCACTCCAACCGTGGAGTCGGACTCCATCTATCAATCCCCCTCCTGTGTAAAAGAGTCCATGATCCTTCGCATGCCGCAGAAACCACAAGATACGCAATCCTGTTTCCCAAAGAGTCATCTGCAACCATGAGCTCAAGTGCCTCATCAGGAAACTCACGTCCAATCTGGTGTCTATCAACCAAATCAATGAACCATTCTGCTTCCGAGTCAAAGAGGCATCACACTGCTCGCACGGTGCAAAGCCAAGTCCTCGAAACCTGCTGAAGACCACGCAAGGCCTTCTGAAACCTGTTGACCACCCTCTCTGAATCCGGAACCACAAAGCCTGGAGAATTCACCTCCTTCTGCAAGTAATCAACTGCCACCTGCCTAGCTTTCCGAGAGGTCCCCGTGGAAAGAACATCCTCATCTACAGGAGTTTCTTTGTCCCGAATACTACAAGACATCAGAGCATAAGTTACCTGTTGAGTTTCCTCTGACTGACGAACACAAGAACCAAAAAAATCAGTACTGGAAAGTTCCTGCCAACTGCTGCCATCAACTGGCAAGCTATCCACCATCTGGTCCCGAAAAGCCTGCACCTGCAGCGTATCCACACTTAAGTGGCCATTACCAGATTGCCACTTATCACAAACCTGAGGACCTGGGAGAGAGAGTGCTGAAAGCTTGTAAACTCCATTCTCCACTCCGCCTTCCCAAACCACCTGGCCTGTTGCTTTGTCCCGGAGAGCAACAAAATGCTCATCAAACTCCACCTGTACGCCAGTCTTGCAAACCTGATGCACTGACAACATATGAAAACCAAGTAACGGAACATACAACACCTGGGAGGAATGCTTCCCTCCTCTACCATCAAGAACTATCTCCAACCTGCCCTCATTGTGAACTGGGATAGTGGATGTATCCCTAATAAGAATGTGACCAGAATACCTGCAGAGATCCTGTAAATTTGAACGGGAAGGAGTCATGTGCTTGGAAGCACCACTGTCTAGAATCCACTCCCGAGTATCCGTTGCGGAGAATCCTCCAACCTCCTCCCTGCCTGAAGAAAATGAAACATCGGTGTCCATCACCTCCAGGTGCACAAAAGCCGGAGTCTTCATGATTGCTGCTGAGGAATCTTCACCCTTCTCGGTCTTCCGCTTGGGACACTGTCTCCAATAGTGGCCTTTCTCGCCACAATCATTACAGGTCCTCTCTGCCTTTAGTTTCTCGCGGGCAGCGACGGACTTCTTCTTAGAAGACTTCTCCGATGAAGCCTTCCCTTTGCCCGTGTTACGGTCTTTCGACCGTTGGCCAGTTAAGGCCTCCGAACCTCCACCCTGAGGAGGGTTCGTGAATCATTCCTCCTGGTCCAAGACCATGGGCACAAGCTCCTCCCACGCGATGGTGCTGAGCCTGCCACTGGTAATCAAAGACGAGTAAAATGCTGAGTACTGAGAGGGCAAGTGCGACAGCAACGTTATGGCCATGTCCTCTGACGATATCTCCTTCCCAGTCTAAAGAACTTCCTGCTGAAGAGCCTGCAGCTTGTTAATATGTTCCCGCATCGTCGACAACTTTGCAAGGCTCATAACCTGCATCTGTACTTCCAAGGAAATCCTCTTCATGGGCGATACCCTATTGTAAAGAGAAGCCAAATGCTGCCATATACCTCTGGCCAGCGTCATATGTGCAGTTGAGGAAGATAAACGAACGGACCTTGGCGTTGACACGATCCCACATCTGTGCCTATGCTTCCTGGTCCTTTCGGATCGACGGTAACTCCCCTTCCTCTACTTCCGGCCATGGAACCCCAACAACGATGAAATCAGCAAGGTCGTAAGACTCTAGAACAGATTCCATCATAACCTTCCATATGCCGTAGTTGTTCCCGTCCAACTGACGGTCCACCGGGAACATGGGGAGTGTAGGGATCTTCACATGCCTCTCGGCCATCTCTAACAGATTTGCCATTGCGGGGATGTACTCTGAAAAAAGGGTGGGTGGGTGGGAACAAAGAAGAACTTACACTTGTAAGTGGCTGTCCAGCAAATCAGTCCACCGTCCTCTTGCTTCTCGTCTTCCCAAACAGTCCCGTATAGTCCACCAATCAGCAACCCAACAGTCCCCCTCTTGCTCACACAAATCCCAAGAACTATCACGAGCCTAGGGCTCTGATACCAAGTCAGAATACGCAGCGGAGATGATGACCAAATCTGGGAACACGAGCAAACGCAATGCAGAAAGAAAACAACACAAGAGAGGGAGAGAGAGAGAGAGAGAGAGAGAGAGAGAGGCGTGTAACTTTGCTCTATATACACAAAGAAGATCCCGATTATGATACACTTGTGACAAGGGACTGGGGGGCCATTTTATATGGCCCCCATAGTGCAGTCGGCCTGTTTCAGAGGCAGCCGACTGGCACTAAACCTCCACGACCAGCCAAAAAAACAGTCGGCCAGCACATGTGGGAGGTCGTGGACCTGAAGCAAAACAATCAGCCAGCACCAGCATGTACAAATGCAGTCGGCCAACATCAAAGGTCCTCCTTCCACCACAGGGCTGCCACCCAAGCCACAGAAAAATAGGGAAAAATACGGAGAGTGGGGAAAAATGAGAAAACACCTACAAGGGCGGGCATACCCACGACAAAGGCCCTGGTGTCTACAGAAAGACAGGAGATGACTTCTAACAGAGGGAGCATCCAACACTGACGATCATCGGCGCTCTGATACCATGATAGAATGTGCAGCGGAAGAAGGGAAAGTGGAAACACAGGAGAGAGAGTGAGAGAGAGATGGAGAGGAAACACAGGTGAGAACCTGCTCTCAATATCATCACCAAAATGAATACATGTCCAGGCATGTACTCTATTTCTACAACATCAATCAAATATTGTTGAGTCCTGCAATTCATCTTTCACTAAGAGCTTTTGTCTCTCTCTCTCTCTCTCTCTCTCTCTCTCTCTCTCTCTCTTCTTTGCAGCCATGGACACGATCGATCGCCCTTTGCTAGGCTTTGTGCTATGCTTCTTTGAACCTTTAATTTGGTATCAAACATAGTTGCCAGATGTTTTTAAAACGGGAAGTATTATACAAGTTTTATACTTTTAAAAACGTTTTTATTTTTGGAAAAGTTTTTAAAATAAGTTTTTTATTCATTAATTTTTTTTCGCTATAATTATGGCCTACATATATAGTTTTTAAGCCTAGGAACCACGTATTTTATGTATAAATGTTAAACTTGTGCATAAAAACTCAAGAGTGAACAATTTGAAGTCTATGGCTATCATAATTCATTAAATCATAATGTTAATACATTCACATGGCCCCAAGCTCCCATGGGTCTGGTGGCATTCACATGGCCCCAGGCTCCCATGGATCTGGTGGCGGCAATGCCATTCAACATATACTTTAATATTGATTTACCAATGACCATTCAACATTAACCATTCATGTACCAAAAAAACACGTCCCAATTTTTTTTGAGAATATATATATTTTAAAAATGTCTTAAAAAACATGTCCCAAAATTTGGGACGTTTTGAAGCGTACACATTTTTTATTTTTTCAAAAAAACATGTTTTTTTGCAACTATGGTATCTACTATCAAAGCTTGGACATCTTCGCACAACACTCGGTGCATGTCAGCGCTCCTCTCTGCTACAACCTATTGTGCTCTAGCTTTTAAATATTAATAGTGATTAATGTGGGAATAAATAAGTGCTAGGTGGTTGAGTAAACTAGCACTGAATGTAAGCCTTAAATAAAGCGGTTCCAATGTGTGAACAACCGCTAGTATGTATAAGTCTCTTGTGTAGGAGCAGCCTCCTAAAAGGCATATGTGGTGGCATTGTATTTGGCATATGTGGTGGTATCATACTTAGAATATTTGGTGGAATCTTATTTAGCATATGTGGTGGCATCGAATCTAGCATATGCTTAGAATTTGTAATGAGGTATCTCCTACAAAAAGGACCTACTTGTATAATAAATTTATGCTTTCCACTACATCTTGTACTCCCATAATCCCTTTAGTATTGTGTTGATTATCTTGTTAATTATCATCTCTCTCTCTTCTTCTCACTATTGTGTGGCTGCACTATTGACATTAGCCATCACCAGCACAGGACTATCATGTTTGCCTCACCTGCGCCATCACCCCTGGCTAACCAAATACGTTAGTGTCCACCGACAAGCTTCGTTCTCTGCACTTGATTTGAGTGAGGACCCACGGTCAGCTCTCCGCTTGGCTTCTCTATGCCCGTCGTGACCTCAGTCTCCAGAGTGGAGCCACTTGCCGCGTGGCACAAGCCCCAGTGTGCTCGCTCGTGTACTGTGCCTAGCATAAGCAGTTGACATAGCTGCATCTTCCTGCCAAGCGCACTTGCTCTCACCTGTTGTTGACAGTGGCCTGGCGCATTTTATGTCAACGCCTAGTTTAGCAATATCGTTAGCCTCGCCCACGTGTAGTACCAGTAGCAAACAACATGTCAACTACATCAGCACATCACCTATACCTGCAAAAATCAAGGTTTTCAAAATTTGGGGCTTTTACAAATTAAGGTAAAAATCATCAAATTGAGGCTTATGTAAACTCTAAAAACTAGGATTGGGGCAAAAGCTACCTAATTGAAGTTTCTGCAAGTTTAGAAATTTGGGGCTTTTCCAAAAATGGGCCAAAATTGCAACACATTGAAGTCTTCATAAGGCCATGGACTTGGTTGAATCTGAAAGGACGATGATGTCATTTGCATAAGGTAGTAGGGGGATCAATATGCTTGCCAGTGGGACCAGACCCGCCTAATCCGTTAATGAAGCTCGAGATCTCATCAATGTAGAGGCCGATGTCACCATTTGGCCACCCAATTGGTCCACGTGTGCTTTCTCATTATGTGTATACATTGGACAACGCCTAGTTTAGCAATATTGTTAGCCTCGCCCACGTGTAGTACCAGTAGCAAACAACACGTCAACTACATTAGCACATCACCTATACCTACAAAAATCAAGGTTTTCAAAATTTGGGGCGTTTACAAATTAAGGTAAAAATTGTTAGACATCATCTCCTTTTGCTGGCTTCTTGTTTGGTGTCCTATTTTAGCCTCTAGGGCTGACCATGTTAGCTATAGGGGCTGGTCACCCCTCACATATGTTTTCCCATATTATTCCCCATTTTATGGAGTCTTGGGCTTTTTTCCCTAGTCGTGGAGGATCTTTTCCCTAGTCAGCTGCCTTCATGTGGGCATATATATAGCTGGCTTGCCTCCCTCATTCTTCACTGCTTGCTTAGCATTGTTTGCTGCAGTCCCTCACATACGAGGTTTTCTCCCCTCTTGCTTGGGACATGTATTCTTTTGGATGATGATATTGAGAGCAGGTTCTCACCTGTGTTTCCTCTCCATCTTTCTCTCTCACTCTCTCCCGTGTTTCCACTTTCCCTTCTTCCGCTGCACATTCTTTCAAGGTATCAGAGTGTTGGTGATCTACAGTGTTGGATGCTCCCTCCTCTCCCTCCTGGCTGCGTTTTTCTGCAGATGGACAGATCTGCGTTTGTTCTCTCAGGTTGCTATTGGTCGCCTGCCTCTTCTAAGCGCTTCTCCATTGCAGCCCCATGGTCTTCCTTCATCGGTTTGACCTCTAAGAACCCTTTCACACCTGTTTTTTGCTCTGTTTTCAAGGCTGCAACACCTAGTGTACTGCGTTTTTCTACAAGTGGTTTCTACAAGCAGTTTTGCAGCGTTTTCTTCAGCATCTACCCCCCTTGTTGTGCTGGCCGCCTGTTTTGTGTAGGACAGCAGCAATATTTGCTGTGTTTTTTCTCCTAGAGGTTTTTCTGTTGTTGCTCTGGGACTTGCTGGTATATCTCTTCTGCTTTTCCAGATTCAGCCCTATGTATTGCCTCGCATACCTTTGCGTTTTCAGATTTGCAGCCATGGTTGCTGCGTTTTTCTGAACTGATCCTGCTGGTAGCTCTACCTTCACCTGGGCTCCTCCCGTTGGACCCGAAGGTACCTTCTCTTCAGCGTTTCTCCTCATAGGAGGTGTGGACACTGGTTGGCCTGAATTTTCAGGTTTGCAGCCCTTTGGTTGGCTGTGTTTTCTTCTCTAGTGGACACAGATCACTTGCAGAGGGGGTTTTGTTTGGATTGTGGCTTTGGAGGCAGTTTGGTACTTGAGGAGGATACTGAATTTCTAATTTCAGTCAGCGTTTTGCTGATTTTGGAGCATCTATACTTGTGTTTTGTTCCTGGCCTACATAGTTTCCCGGTTTCTTCATGTTCCTTGCCTTCTGTTGGCGGTGGAGTGCTGTTTTTTGCTGGACAGCAGTGTTTTGTCTGCGTTTTACTTCCCAAAGGAGTTTTTTACACTCAAAGGGGGCCTATCTCCAGCTACTTTACTACGACCAGTAGAAGACACAGTCGGCCAGTACTGAATCAGGTCGGGTAGCAACTCCAACAGAAGATGACAGCCGACAGCCTTCCCACACCCAGAAAAAATGAAAAAATACATGGAAAGTGAGGAAAAATGGGGGAACACCAAAAATGGGCGGGCACACCCATGCAGGTGTGTACGGGGACATGGTGGACAGTGTGAATGGCATCAGATTGGAGCTAAAAAGGAAACCCATGTGTGGACAACCCCGAGTGTGAAGGGGGCAAAGAGATTTTAACTTAAAAGGTTTTAAAAACCTTTAAAATCATTTTAATGGCTTTTATGAAAGAAAACGTGGCCCATATGCTATTTTGGGGCCACGTTTGTGCTTTTTCTGAAGAGGGGCTGACGGGCTACAGGGAGGCGCTCTTCTATTGGTAAAAAAGGCGGAGGGCAAAACTGCCGACTCCCTCTCCTTCTCTTGAAAACGGAGGGCTGGATTGCATCCGGCTGGACTCAGAAGCAGGGCTGCAGCGCATCTTCCTCTTTTGTGGAAAGCAACGCAGAATTGTAGGCGGACAGCAGGAGGTTCAGTCGGGCAGAACTCTCTCTTTCTCTCCCTTGCAAACAGTCAGTGGGCCAGGGACTGGTTGCCCTGGATGCACTGGTGGGCAGTTTTCAGGGCGCCTTTTGATAGGAGAAAAAGCGCATGGCTGCAGGTGCTTCTCTATATTTTTCTTGGTGCAAAAGCGGAGGACTGGACTGCTCGTGCGTTGGTTTCCTCTTGTGCACAGAGGCGGCTGCTGGACAGAGGAGCACACGTGGGCTGGTTCTCTATTTCAAGGACAGTAGGCTCTGCAGGCTCTTGATAGTGGCAGAAGGGAAGGTGTTAGGTGGTTGCTGGACTGGCTGCAGGTGGACTGAATAGCCACTACAGGTACGGGTGTCAGCACGTCATGTTTTCTCTCTCTTTCCCTTGGCAAACGAGCGGCTGCAGGCAGCGCTGGACAGACAGTGCGTGCTCTTCTCCTAGGTGGACATGGGCTGGTTTCTCTGGACATAAAGGCGGACAGGGGCTGGTTTTTCATGAACATAGACATCATGTTGATGGCGTTCAACTGATGGAACTTTCAGCTTCTCTTTGCTTTGGGTTCGGGATTGTTTTGAGATCAGCTCGAGGACTGTTTATGGGCTGTTTTTGTTTGGCTGCAAATTCAGCTATGTACTTGGGTTTTTGGCTGCAAGTACAGGTCACTTGAATGTGTTTCTTGGCATGGGAGTGAAGCAAGCTCGCATGGCTGCGTGCTCATGGAGCAGATTATTTTCTTCCTGCTAGAAAGGAACAGAGGGACCTATAGTTATGGGCATCTCTATGTTGCCAGATGTTTCATGAGGGAACAGGTTACTAGATGTATGCCGTTGTTGGCACTGTTGTTGAATGGTGCCATGAATGGTTCTGTATGGAAACAGGACAGAAGTTTCAAAGGGAAACAGGCCTAAGGGTTTCATGTGGAAACAGGTTGTAGGTTTCTCGAGGAAGCATGTTTTTGGGTTTCTCCAGGAGATAGGTCACATGCAGGCAGAAGGTACAGGAATGGACACATGTTTGGTACAGCCTTGCTACCGATTGGGCAGGGGACAAGGAATCCATGACAGGGATGGATAGTACCCTTGAAAGGTAGAGAGGGTTGGTACAGGTGTGTCGACTGTATGGTATGCTGTGCTGTGATACGAGTTCTCTTCTGAGAGACAATTTCGGAGTCTGTGTTGTGATGCAAAAGCACTGGATGTGTCAGGGTGTGATGCTGTTCATAGGGTGAGAGGCTATGGATGATTGTGGCAGCCCTGATCATGGGAGAAAGCTTCTGTATGCAGACTCAATGTGTGGGAGTGTTTTGATATGAACAATGGCTGGATTTGTTTGTGGATGCCGTGTGGACAAGAAGCCATGATGCAGATTCTTTGCAAGCTTCAGGAGTTCTACTATGACGGCTGAGTTCCCAGCCTTATTGTAATCAAAGCTCTTATATTCAATTAAAGAAATACCGCAAGGGGCGCCACTGCGTTTTGGGGCCAATCGGTGTCCATGTACTGTTTGCAGGAGCACCCTAGCTCCCCCTGTTTGTTTTCCTTTTCTAGGTCCTCAATGGCGTTGAAGTGTTTTATGTGCGAGTGTTTGTTTCACCGCCCGTCAGGCCGGTTTACAGAGACTCCCCATGTGCCCATGCTGGAGACCCCAACGCCCCACATCTGCACCCACATTGCTGATTGCCGTCCCCTATGCCTTCTAAGTAGTGAGCACTTGCCACTGCTGTCCCTACTTGCCATGAGTTCTAACCATATCATAGTCACCTCTATGATGATTGAAATCTTATGATGATGCTTTGAAGTTTGATATTTGAATTATGATTTATCATTTGTCACTCATGAAGTCTCTTTAATTTGTATGTGTACAATACTACAATGTACTACTATGTATATATAAAATAAATTTTCATATATATATATATATATATATATATATATATATATATATATTTGGATATATAGGTGACGGATGAAACCTTTCGAAAAAAAACCTTCAAAACTCAGAAACGTTTCTGGTGACTATGTGTAACAGTAACAGTCATCCTGAGAGAGCCTAATGAATGGGGAGTCTTGGTCATACTGGAGTGGGGGGAGGCGATCCATGTTGAGTCCCTGCCTCGTGAACCAGGTGCATACTCGGCTATACCATGACTCATGCCCATCTGCTGCTAGCTCCTGGGAGGACTGTAGGATGAGCCTTGGGAGTCTCCAAGGGGGCATGGCACTGATCTTGTGAATGTATGTGACTGTTTGGAAGAGTGCCTCTACTACCATTTGGCTGCTGTAAGATCAAGTGCCCAGAAGGGTGCTCCATACATCAATGCCGGAGTGACCAAGGTATCAGATAGCCACATCTTGGTCCTCAGCTCCTAGAAGTGGGCCTGGAAGCACTCTCTCTCCATGAGGGTAAGAGAAGCATACCCTCGTATCAGTCTAGCCTCTTTAGCATGGCTCATCAAGAAGACTGGTCCTGTAAAGGTAGACTCCCAAGTACACATATGAGTATGCAATCTCCATTGGGCTATCCATGTAGGTGAAACTCAGTCAAGATGTGAAAAGAGGGGATGTGTTGAAGACCATAACCTTGGTTTTCCCAAGGTTTATTGTGAGATCCCGATGTGCACAAAAGTCCTGTAACGTGTCAAGATGCCTCTGGAGAGTCTGCAATAAGCACAATGTCATCAGCATAAAGTAGTATGGAAACAAAGATGCCTGCTAGTGATACGCCTCCTTCCCCTCCTCTATCAATGAAGGCTGAAATCTCGTCGATGTAGAGGGCAAAGAGGGTGGGGGACAGTGGGTATCCTTGCTTCACTCCAATGGTACTGGAGATCTCCTCTGATAATCCTCTTGGGCATCTCACCCGCCCTATGACCGACTTGTATAATGCCATGATTCCCCAAATCATGTCTGATGGTACCCCCAAATCCTGGAGTCTTTGCAGTAGTCTGCCTCGAGGCACTGTATCAAATGCTTTGTGGAAATCCACAAAGCAATAGTAAACCGGTTGGTGTCGTGCATAGTGACCCGAAATGTTTCAAGGTTTTGGGACAAAACGTTTCGTCTTTTGGCTAAGAAACGCAGAGGTATTTTTTTCTATATAAATACAATAAAATGGTTTAGAACTTATAGTTTGTAGAATTATTTGTAGGCCTATCTAGTGCTAGCTAGGCACTTAAAATATGGTAAAAGCTTAGGCAATTGTGGTCACAATTGGGCAATTGGGGAGTTGTGGAATTGTGACTCGTGAGAAACTGGACAGTTGTGAGAAATTGGGGATTTATGAGGAATTGGGCAATTGAGAATTTAGGGAATTGGGGATATTGGGGAATTTGTGAGAAATTGTGGGAGAGGAGGAGGAGGAGGTGACTGCAGATTGTGTGCGATAGAGAGAGAGAGAGAGAGAGAGAGAGAGAGAGAGAGAGAGAGAGAGTCCCACGGAATGCCTTGAAGGCATATGGGTCCAAAAACCGGTACCTCACAGTCATTACAATGCACTTCGGGGTGCACTTAGGCACAAGCAAAAGATTAATGAAAACCCTAGGATGATAAACAACTATCTGTGACATTAAAAAAACACACTTCGACAAAATTTTAAAAAAAGACAATTTGTTTTTTTAAAAACAAAAAAAATCCCCGTTTTTGAAATGCGTTTCTGGAGTTTCGGCCGTTTCGGGGTTTCGGAGTTTCTTAGCCCAGAAACGCGTTTCTATGTGACTATGGTGTCATGCTTTGGCCTCTTCTATGATGGCCCGGAGGGTGAAGATGTGATCCAAAGTAGAGAATGACCTGTGGAAGCCTGCCGTCCTTGATGCTCTGTGCCCATGTCTCTCTGCTAGTGTGTTGAGATCAAGCTCAAGTACTGACCTATAAAGTTTGGCCCTTTTAGTTGTTGGGGTCCATGGGATCTCCGGCTTTATAGATGGGTGTGATGATATGGGCTGTCCAGGTGGGTGGGAAGCCTTCCGAAAGAGCCCGGTTGAACATATGAGCCAAGAGGGGTGCCAAAGTCTCCCCGCATGGGAGATGTGTTCTGCCAAGAGGTGCTCGTGGTCTTGTGATCTATCGGTTTTGAGTCTCCGGATGGCTCGAGCTATCATGTTAGATGTGAAGGAGGTGGATGTGGTGCATAGTTGCGAAACGTTTTTAAAACGGGAAGTATTATACGAGTTTTATACTTTTAAAAACGTTTTTTATTTTTGGAGAAGTTTTTTAAATAAGTTTTTTATTCATTAAATTTTTAAAGCTGTAATTATGGCCTGTATCTATAGTTTTTAAGCCTAGGATGTTGGAACCTTAGATTTCATGTAATAAAGTTAACCTTGTGCATGAAAACAATGACCAAGGAACCACAGATTTCAAGTCCTTCTCGTTAGGAGAAGCTGCACCTTCATTGACTTTAATATTGATTTACCAATGACCATTCAACATTAACCATTCATGTACATTGTAAAGTTTAAAAATCGAAAGAATGATAACTGAAGAACTTAGACTCTAGAGACTAGAGCTAAGAGACAAGTAACATAATCCACCATCCATGATCCATGATCAAAGTCGAATGAAAATGCCAAATTCCAATCACAAGTGCCAAGTACAAATGAAATAAAAATAATGTCAAGATTGAAGACTGACACTCTAGAGTCTACACATCCATCTCAACATCATGATGAGATGCCTTTGCCTCGGAATGTGTAGTGTAAGTAGATGAATCATCCGAATCATCTGAATCATCCAGATTTGCCTCTCCTCTATCTGTGCTGCAACACTTTGACTCGTGCTAGCTTGAGCACTAGATCTCGCTGCTGCTGATGAATTGGTCGTGGCTTGAACTTGGGCTCTGACTCTCGAATGGCTCCGCGTGGTGCGAATCGGTTGCATGGCCTCCTTGTAGAGCATAGCACTCATCTGGTGGGATCTCTCGAATTTCCTTCACCTTCTCGATGTCGATCAAGTCGACATTCACCTGGCGAGGCTCAATGGGATTGCCTTTCTCCTCAAGAAGACGAAGGTTGCAGTGGCAATACACCAAACACTCTAGCTGAGCGGTAGATAATCTGTTCCTCTTCTTTGTGTGAAAGAGGACCCAAGTACTCCAGTTTCTCTCACAAGGACTCGAGCTGCAATCCTATGAGAGAACTCTCATGTAATGCTTCTCTGCCATTCAAAAATTAGAAGAACTTAGAAGCTGCTACAATAAATAAAGATTCAAGAAGTTAAGGAAAATTTACTAACACTCCATCACTTTAGGATCACAAGCAAGTTGCAACAAAGTTCCTACTAGATAGGGAGCACCAATGCCATATTTCTCCCACCATGACACAGGCTCAAGTTGGCGCTCTCGTAGGCGAGCAATGGGGGACCCAAAGTGTTTTCCTGTGTAGGCGCTCCTTCTCTAGTATCCTCAATTGCTACACATCTCCACCAATCAAATCATTGATGTACTCCCTCCAGCCATCCTCCAACTCCTCACATAAGAATTACTTGTCATTTCTCCATAGAGGATGGAGGATGTGTGCAACAGCATGAATTGGTCTATGAAACCAATCCCATCAAGTGAGCCATGCATTGCTAGATCCGTCACCCTAATTGATTCATTAAGACATTATACATAAAACATTAAAATTCATAAGGTGTGTTATGCATAAATGATGCAACTTCCAAGTCAATGCAGTAATGTACTTACTCCTCTTTTTCCAAGCCTTGTGCCTTGGAAAAAGAGGAGTAAGTACACAGGCTGCCCAGGTGAAGTAGCCGGATTGACAATGCAGAGGGATGTAGCAGGGTGTCCTTCGGATGAGGATCATGGCTATGTACTCGGTTTTGCAAATGGTTGAGTGTAGCACCTCCAATGAGCAAAAACGATGGAGAGCTAGGTGTGTAGGAGAATGACGATTTGCTTGCACAGAGATGAAAATGTGTTGTGCATTGGTTATTAGTTGCCCACACCAAACATTGGCCACATGAGTGGTCATCCCTCACTTATGGAGTGGCCACGGTGTCCAAACTAGGTGCCCACTAAGTTGGGCCTCGTGCACTTTATAAAAATGTCCTCCGATTTTTAAATGAATGTGAACCTGCAAAGGTTATAAACATTACAAAGCATTTTAATAAACTAATACAAGAGTTTTTGAGTTCACTTACCACCTGTTCACAGGCCACAAAACACATTAGAATATATGGCAATTGAATGGTTCATGGGTAGGCGTGCGAGGCCCATGAATTGAACATTCATAGTAGACAAACACATGAAAACAGTTCACGTGAAAAGAGTTTCAAGCATGCAAACATGTGTGCACAGTGCATGTGCACTTTGTTATGAGCAAATCTCTCCGAATAGGGAACATGTACAGCACTAGCATTTCTTGGCACAAACCTGGCACATCAGAAAGCGCAGAGCTGCGATCCCGGGCACTCAGATCCACACATTGGCCATAAACATGCGCGAGAAACTGGGATCCTGGACGCTTGGATCCACAAACTGACCACACACGGACACAAGAAACTGGGGAGAACCATTTGGGTGGCCAAATGGTGACACTAACTCCATCACATGTTGCAAGGGAGGATCTAGCCATATGCACCTCCCGTGCCATGCTAATCCTCCAATCAGCAACAATTGACCGAAGCAGCAAGGCTAGCTCTTCGTCACCCCCCAGCTCCTAATAGGGGATAACACAGAGCCTTTTATAAGTGAAGGCACACAAAACACAAACATTTACAAATCTTTTTCGGGGGACAACCTGGGAGAGAACCCTTATTGACTCAACACACATGAGTGCAACAACCCTGTCTTCGTCTTTAGGCTCACATTTTATTCTAGCAAGTTGCTAGATTATTGACCCAAACTTGGCTAGATGATCACTTAACTCTTCATTTTCATTCATTTTATGATCATAAAACTTGAGCATCAAGAAAACCTTAGCGCTAGTAATTTTGTTACTGAAGATACCTTCCATTTTTGCCTAGATTTCGTTGGTTGTGGACTTGAAGTCTATGTGATGCACCAAGGAATCTGCAAGGCTTAGGCCGTTCAGGGCAATGGTTCTCTCATTGCATTGCCGCCACATCTTTTTCTTGTCTCTTGTTCAGTATCTCCTGGAACCCGGTGCCAGAGAATCTGTCGATTGCAATTTACTACTATTGATGGCACCATGATGTCGAAGCAGAGGTAGATTGAGATGAGATGCTAATGGTGATGTCACGGGAGAAGCTCAACACAGTAGGGAAGCCATTGCTTGCAGCAGCAGATCCGGGGACATATGTGCTTGTTCTACACAGCCGCTGCAACCACACCTGCCGGGCAGACAGCCGGCATTGACACCTTCAGGCCAGCCAACGATGCTGCAGAAGAGGCCAGTGTGCATGCAGGACCAGAACACCGATAGCACTATGTGACCATGGCCACAGAGACAAGTACGGCTGGCAGCGATCTCAAAACTGGGTGGAGGCAAGCGGAGTGGGCCAAGGAAGTGGTGGCGGTCTTTTTACCATTAGCACCGCCAAGTAGACGGGTGGCAGGGCTGATGAGTTGGGCGGCGGTGGTGCGCCCTCCAGTAACACTGCTTGAAACTGGCGGCAGCGGCGGCTGAAGTGGTGGCGACGAGCCCTGAGCAGTGGCGCTCGGGCCTCAGGTGGCGGCAGCAGCTTGACAGCCTAGCTCATTATGGTATGGATGGCCAATAGATAGGTGCGACCAATGATAAGCAGGGCGTATTCCAGCTCTTGTAGAAACCTTCGAGTGAGCTAATGTCACCAATTGGCCGACCATTTGGTCCATCTCCAGGTTTGTGTCTCGTTCACTTGAGGCCAGGCCAGTGTCTCATGTGAAGAGGCCAGTATTTTTGCTTAACATGGACGGGAGCCAGACTGGTGCCACCCGTGTGTTAGCAGGATGGTGTCGTATGGACGGGAGCCAGACTGGTGCCACCCGTGTATGACCTGTACTGTATTCTATCCATGGGATTGTCACGCCATGGAAGGGCCAGTATTTGTGCCGTGTCTTGCCTATGGGACTGTCACTCCATAGGGAGGCTCGTGCCTGGAACTGTGTTTTACCTATGGGACTGTCACTCCATAGGAAGACCAGGATTTATGTTTTATGTCGTGCCATTTTTGTGCCCGACAGATATTTTGTACTTGTTCCATGAACGGGAGATATGTCCATGATACTATTTGCACATGCACTCATGTTTTGCATGTTTGAAACTATTTTCGCATGACTTGTATTCTTGTGTTTGCTTGCTTGACGTGTCACTTACTGAGCGGGGACGCCTGCCAGTGAGTCGTGAAGTTTGCTCTGTCTTCTGACGAGTTTTGTTGCGTGTGAACAGGTGGTAAGTGTATTGCACTTGTTGGTTTAATAGTTTTAATTCTAACCTTTCATTTTATAAGGTTGTAAGTTCACATTTCATTTAAAAGTGGGCACCCATTAGGGGCACCCACATATGGGCCAAGGTGGGGAGCCACACTTAGCCCCTTAAGTGTGTGGAGGTGGGTGCATGGCCACCTACCCACACCACACCATGAAGCTGGCCGCCCCCATGCAAACGTGGGGAGCTGGCCAGCTGTGGTCGTGTAACTCCTCTCCAATCTCTACAAAGGAGAGCGACCACCCCACTCGTGGAAGGACAGAACCGGCGATTGTTTCCTCCTCTTCAGGCTCCTCCTCCTCGTTGGCTCTCAGGCGGCTTCATCTCTTCAGGCGACTGCGCCTCTCTCTCCCACTCGCAGCCACAGGCGGCTGCGCCTGTCTACTGCAGGCGATTGGGCGCCTCCATCCCCTCAGGCTGCTCCTCCTCGTTGGCTCTCAGGCGGCTGCAGCCAGGCGATTCCACCATCTCCTCAGGCTGCGCCATCTCCACCACCTCAGCAAACGTTTGTGCGCCTCCCTCTGTCTAGCAGGCTGCGCTTGTTCACCAGCAGGCTGCAGCCAGGTGTTCCCTTTCCTCTCCTCTGCACGGCGGCTGCTCCTCCTCCCATACAGGCAGCTGCCTCCTCTGCATGGCGGCTGCTGCTCCTCCCATACAGGCGGCTGCCTCCTCTGCATAGCGGCTGCTCCTCCTCCCATAGGCGGCTGTACCTATTTTCCATTGGTGGCTACGCTTCCTCCTCCTCCACAGCAGGCGGCTGTGTCTTGCTCAGCAGTTGGCTGTGCTCCTCTACAAGTTGTTACACCTCCTTTCCATAGACAGTTACAGGTGGCTTTGCGAGCTACAAGTAAGTGAATTCAGATTTAAGTAAAGAACTTTGTTGTAAATCTGATAAAGGATTCTCTCTACGGCTAACACGCGTTCGGTGCTGGGTAGTCCAAGCTTTTGGAGAACCACGGTCCAAAGGTGCCGAGATCGGGAGTGCCAGGCGTTAGTACGGGAGCGCCTGTTTGTGCGTAGTCTTGGAACACCAATGGGGCGCTCTCCGCGGATTCCAGTGAAGGCACAGGACCGTAGAGACTGGACCACTCAAGTGGTCGCTCTCCTTCGAACATCTACTTCACTGTATTCATCTCAGTTGTACATGGACATCATCTGGTTCATTGAACCCATGGAGTATTGTATTTGTTAAATACTCCCAATAATATATCATATATTGAGGGGGGGGTCGGCCCGTTCCGGCCCCAGTGTTGGTGTCCATCTATCAACATTTCATTTCATTTCAATTTTCAGTTGTTATTAAGTTGTCCATTTCAAATTGTGATATTAAGTTGTGCTATTATGCGTGTGGGTGTCCAACGGAGTCTATTCCCACTTGATGGGATCGGTTTCAGCTAACCCTAGCCCTGATACCATTTGTAGGTAGAGAACTTGCACAACTCAATAATGATTCTATTGAATCTGGATTGATATGTTTAAACTTCAATGAGTACAGTGCTTTTATAGGCTTATCGCCCTATCTTTTGACACATCACACTCACTAGGGCAATGACACATGGCTAGGCATATGACATCACTGCATATTACAGTCACACATAATATCTCGCTATAAGTGGCTGTTCACAGGTTTACGCGGATTGCTCAAACTATAGTGGAGGTAGTACTCCAATCTTGTGTGTCAGTTCTCCACTGGCTCACAATCGCTATTTGCGCAGCTCTATATGTTCTTTTGGTTTTGTGAGGATTGTAGGTATGGATTTTGGTGTGAAGTGGGCATGGAGCTTCCCAACTCCACAAAATTTAGGTCTGGTGGACTTTTAGATGCTGAGCCAAGCCGTTTTGTGTAGACTGGTTGAAATAGAGTTCATTTGTTAGCTCCTTTTGTGTGCAAGGATTTTGGTTTTGATTTTTCAAGTTGCAATCTAAATTAATGAGGATGACTTTTTAAGGTACTGAACAACTTGGATTTTATATCAATAGCTAATAATGTATGTCCGTTTTTTGCAAGGCAGCCCCCGACAGCAGACACCCCGAAAGATGGTTTTGGTGCTGATTTTGGACCTGGAAAAAATCTTGCAGATAATTTTTTGGATTATGATTATGTTTGCACTGACATAGGAGCTAAGGCTGGCGATGAGAGGCCAAGAAGCCAGGAATCTTGGGAGAAAAGCTGGATAAAGGAAGATGGCAGTTTGGTAAGGCCTACCGACAGTGAGTTAGAGCAGCAGCGGTACGCAAATGGAAGTGTTTATGATGGGAGGCAACCACCTCCGAGACTCCTCATAGATGCCTATGGTAACATTCGAGTTCCACCAGTGTTGAAGAACCCTCCACTAGTGGTCCTGTCCCAGCGTGACCGTGGGAAGGGCAGAGGTGTGCAGAAAGGTTGGCAGGAGGAAGGCCACATTTGGGATGACAAGATTTCAAGGTTAGCAAACAACGAGCGGCACTGGGAGGCGTCCAGGAAAGATAATTGGTATCTAGGGGAGGGGGCTAAAGATTTGGCTGGTGTTACTGGACTAGGCAAAGGAAACCTCAGGAGTAATCCAGTCATTCCTGAACGCCCTGTCTGGCATCATGATACACCCTTACATGCAGCAAATCAACCACCATCTGATAGAAATAACCCTATTTTTCAAAGAGTATGTTGTTTTTCTGGTTCATTTCATGACTTCTCAGCTCAGTATTCCTCAGATTGCTTTGGTTCACTGATCTAAAGAGCACTGTTACTTGTTTTCCACAGGAACAGCATGAAGGTGCTGCTATGCAGCAAGAGGCTGGGATCGGGGTTGTGGCAAGTCCAGATGTGAAGGCTTCCGGATTCGGCCTGAACCCGGGCTCAGGTCTAGGGCATCAGTTTCCTGCTGAACGGCTGCCTCATACTTCCCCTCAACATGCATATTCTCCGATGCAGCTTAGACTTCGGCCTTCTCCATTTATTCAGCCAAACAGGCTCCCTTCTCCTCCAAATTTACATATGCCGCCAGCTCCAGGCAGTTCATCTACGACTGGATTGACTGGGTTTGGGCCTTCCTTTGGACCTCCTCCGGTATCGACAAGGCCTACTATGCATCCTCAGAGCCTTCTGCCTTCTCAAGTAAGTGTTTCTCAGCCTTTGCTACCAATGTCACCAATAACAACCAATCCTTATCACACAGTACACCAAGGCCAGATTCATGCAACTAACAGATCTCAGCTATCTGAGCAGCATTTATCGATGCACCCCCCTCTACAGCAGTCAGTTGTGCAACTGCCTGCACAACAGCCATCACTTTCTTTTCAGGCTGCCAAGGCACAATCAGTACAAGCATTAAACCTATCTTCGGATCAGCCTTCTCTGCCTGAGCAGATATCACACACAACGCCAGTTCTTCCTCTTCCAACGGATTTCTTGCACTCATTGCAACAGATACAGGAACACTTGCCACCATTCAAAGGATTTTCAGAGAAGCATGCTCAGGTGCTTAGACCTGAGCACGTTCAGGCCACACAACCACATCATGAAGAGCATCAAAAGATTCTACAGCCTCTCTCTCATTCCCAACACCTTGGAGAAATGATGGAAGCTGATGCTGCCCGGACTGGCTCACAAAATCAGAATCCCAGTCATCTTCTGGCAGCATTCCTCCGCAGTGGGTACATGCCTCTCTCTGAAGCTTCACAGTTGCCGCCTGAGTATCCTTTCACAGCTCCAGTTCCTAGTGATTCTGCACATCTCTCTACCCTTGTTTTACCACCCATGTCCAGTGGACAGCCACAATCCCTGTTTCCTGGTGCTGCAACCATTGCTTTGCCAACACAAGGTGTCCTACCCCCTGTTGCTGCTTCAATGCAAGCAGCACTTCTAAGTCAGCCACCACATCAACCTCCTCTGCCCCCTGGACCTCCGCCTTCTTTGTCTCAGGTCGGAAGCCTTCCATCACAGCCACTGAGTAACATCACATCTCTTCTGTCCTCTCTTGTGGCGCAAGGAGTTATTTCTCCACTCAATTCTTCTGCATCTCTGCCACAGCCTAACATTGGCACAACTTCCACTCTGGCTTCTAATCAGAACATAGGCACTGCAACTGGGGCCACACAAGGCTCCATAGATGGTCCTCCTGCTGTGACTATGACAAGCACCTGTTTGAATGTTCCAAGCCAGGAGTTTGCTTCCATGCTTGCTGATGTTCCCTCAACAAACACCGGGCAGGAGTCAATCGGCATTGCATTTAAGCCGGATCTTCTAAGAGAGCGCCATGATTTTATCCTTAATGCATTATACTCGAATCCGCTTCAACAGTGCAGAACATGCGGGCTGAGATGCAAGTCTCAGGATGACTTGATGAAGCACATGGACTGGCATGCTTCCAGAAACAGCATGCAGAACCGATCAGTAAAGCTGTCCAGGAGATGGTTTGCAGGTAAGGAGGAATGGGTGAAAGGGCTGGATTTATCTGCCTCCATTCGTCCGCCACTGGATTTCTTTGCTGAAGAGAGCTTTGCAAAGACAGAGGACGATAAAGAACCAGCCGTTCCTGCAGATGAGAATCAGGTTGCATGCACATTATGTGGAGAGCCGTTTGAGGACTTTTATAATGACGAGACAGATGAATGGATGTACAAGGGTGCAGTGTATTTAAATACAGCTCCTGGCATGGTTATGAAAGACAAAGGCCCGATAGTACATTCAAAATGCCGATCGAATTCGGATGTGGTCGACATGGACACAATGGTGAGTCTAGTCATTTATTCTCAATTGGTCAATCTTTTAGAAACTGCATGATAAGATCTTGGATCTTAAGCTTGTGGAAACCTGGGTGCAGTCTGGACTCTTGTTGCCGCCTGCTCTTGTCAAGACTGGAAACGTTGAAGGTGGAAACACCACAGCACCCTTGTCACGCGATGGATTTAGCATACATGGATATCAGGTGCGCTCTGTTCTGAGGCTTAACCTTTATGCTCAGCCTGTTGCACTCTTAACCTTTATGCTTAGCCTGTTGCAGAGGCTTTGTTTGCTGTTTGCTTTTTGCTGCGCCAATGTTTTCAAACCTGCTTTTTGTGGTCTCTGCAAAAGCTATGGCCTCCTAGGTGATGATGTCAAGACTGATGAGTTTGAACAATAGAGGATTTGTGTAGGATGTGTTCTTTGCAAACCTTTGAAGTCACATCTATAAACTTGAGCATGTTCTGATCTTCCAAGCAAGTGTTGCTGAAAGTATTGAGTGTGCATTCAGTGAAGTGTCAGAGAATCATTTATACGAAGGCTTGCAGTCTTATGCTGACTGCTCACAAATGAATGTGCAGGAAGCAGGACATGATCTGGAACATGCCAGGAAAAAGGCACGATTTTAAAGTGTCAGTTACACATGGTACACCCACCAGTCTAGGATTGAAATGGCTGAGGTAATACTTTCACATGCTTGTGAGTTTTCATTCTAATGCTTTTGAGAAAGCCTGATCGGTTTCTGTACCAGTGCCATTACCTATGGAAAATTCTGTGTAGGAGCCTGGACACATCATAGTTGTTAGAATGCTGCCACTTGATGGGACTTATCAAAGCAACTGTCTTTGACTGGTTCACAGGGCTGTAGAGATAAGAGCAATGTTATCTTTCTAATTCAATATCGTGCAAGTTGAGCATTCTGTAACACAATCAATATCCAAATGCAAGGGAGGAATAGACGGTTTTGTGGTTTTCGATTAATTCGACACAGCAGTAATGCTTAGAGCTAGGTTGATATGTCTCTCGTTTTTCCAAATCAATCAATTAGCCTGCCATGGTTTGAAGGTGTTGTTATTCACTTACGTAATTGGCGTTTATTAATGCAGTACTGGAGGTGTGTTGTTATTGACTTACTTAATTGGCGTTTATTAATGCAGTACTGGAGGTGTGTTGTTATTGACTTACACAATTGGCGTTTATTAATGCAGTAATGAAGGTGTGTTGATCACATTGTACATGCAGGACTCGTGGGTACTGTTCTTTGTGTAGCTAGTTTTTTTCCTTTCATTATTTGCACAGATCACATGTAATACTTTGGTCTCATAGACCCTTTGGGTCTTTCATAGAGGTTAAATCTCTCTCTCTCTCTCTCTCTCTCAGTACACTGGCCCTGTTTTTCTTCTGTCAGTGTGGTTCTCATTTTCATGTTATCTTGACATCCGGTTTACTCACGTATCTTATTTGGCATCTTTTGGTTCACAGTTCCCTCTCTCTCTCTTTCAGACCATCACTTATATTCAGCATGTATACAGATACCCTCTGTAAGCATTCAACATGTATACACTCGTGACAGAGACGGCCTTCCGCGCCTTGCACTAGAGTCCTTTATGCAGTTACATCAGGAAAGGGAGAGGGAGCGAGGCCAATTGAGCTAGATTACCCTCCTCGTTGATAGGCCACCACCATTCCCTACACGTGCATGGTATTCGGAGGTTGTTCAGTAGTTTCATGCACATGGCATGTAGATAGACTGTTCCCCCTTATTTCAGTTTAGTATGGATTCCCCCTACCTCGGCCTCTCATAACAGGAGATCAACCGGATCATCTGGTTAGATCTACTCAAACTTCACATGCATCAGATGTGGGTGCCCTCCTCAGCTATTGGTAAAGAATTAAGTTCTACAAAGATAACTTCTGGAGTTTACAAGGATGGAATCTTTTAGACCCCAATTTACAGGCAGATACACATGCGATGTGTATCGCAATCGGCCTGCTCAAGGTGCCCTCCCAACACCTGAAGGTAGAGATTGGTTGAGCTGAGGATATCTCACGGGAGGAGAGAATTTGTAGACTATGTACCACATGAGGGGTAGAGGATGAGGCAGACTATGCACCACATGAAAGGTGGATGATGAGGCAGTCTACGTACCACGTCTATGTACCACATGAAAGGTGGAGGATGAGGCACACTCTATGTTAAGCTACCCGGCCTACTGAGATACGGGGGAGATTCCATTGCCTTTCTCTGGTGGGATTCATCCCACTCGCATGGGTGACACAATATGAGGCTCAAAGATACTTGGGCCTGTGCTTGATGGAGCTCCAACGACACACGGATGTACTGAGTCAGTCTTAGTCTCAATAGTGGACCTCTAAGGGAGCCATCACAGATTTCTTTGTGGTGTAAGCATCCATATTAGAGTTCACCACCCATACCAGTGCTTGTGCTTTGACATCAGAGCCCACCCAGCTCCGCACCCAAAAGGAATTCTCAATGAGTGAGCACGATCTATCTTGTAAGCTAGGCGTCCTCAATCCAGAGCACCACGACCCTTCATCTCACAGATACAGATCCGAGAGATTGTATGCTGATATGACATGCTCCCATCTTAGAGGCTTGACATTTCGTTCCTCCATTAGATCAATACTAGCTGAGGTGGGTATTGTCATTAGTTGGTCATGACATCACTCTACAGGGGATCATCTGTTGATTACATGTATACCATAGTGCTAGATGTTCTTTTCTTTTAGTTTTGGTCTTTGGAGGCGTTATTATTACTTTATCTCTCTCTCTCTCTCTCTCTCTCTCTCTAGTAACACAGACATCAGGCTAACTCCATGCTCGATATCCTTGATGGCCCCCTCCCCCTATCAGGGGGGTTTGCTCCATAGGTTGTATGATGATGATGGTTCCACTTTGTATCATGTGGCTCAGATTTGACATTCCTAACTCATAGCTATAGTCTTTGTTTTCTTTTGTACCATGATGAGATTACATGGAAAGTATCGTATTACTTTTGTTACATGGACAGTATCGTATTACTTTTGGGCTCATAGAACCATCGATCTTTTGAAGACGTTTAATATAACTTTCTCTCTCTCTCTCTCTCTTTCCCTCCTCTATTTGTGGGCTTTTGTAAGTTGTTAGTAGATGGTGTGTTTTGGGTGGGTGTGTTCTCTAGCCTTCATAATGGTTGAGTCCGTCCCTCACCTTTGGAAAAATGATAAGTTTGATAATTTATTTATGTAGGTTTGTCTGTTGCTTGTGATATATCTTAATGCATGAACTTGCACCTACTTTTGGGCATTGATGATGTGAGTGGGATGCCATAGCACGTATGAAACACCTCATGTAAGAAGTCCACTTACTTGTGAATTTGCCCAAGATTCATACATGTATAAATGCACCGGTGAGCGTACAACATGAGGACAGATGGGTTCGGCATTGGCACACAACAATAGGCTCCAAATGTGGATATAATGGTAAGTCACCCTTGAGCTAGAGACCAATGTGACCTTAGCGTAGTTCGCACCACAAGGCATACATGTGCCATACCACGTATTCAAGTTCTCATGATTGTCACTGGTGCAGCTAGCTAGTGAACAAAACCATGGTGGAGTATCCTATCGGGAGGTCAGAGTGTCACCAAGGAACTCGTTACAAATAAGCCACAATAGTCTATAATATAGTTCACACTATAATGAGCAGTTGGACTAGTCTCTCTGCTAGCCTTGTTACGTTTGGACATGAGACAACCTTCTCCCTCTCCTAATGAGAAGAAGACTAGAAGAAAAAAAATCTGGATATTGGCGTCATAGTGAAGCAACGTTCTTTCGAGTGTTGTCTTCATTCACACTCTCTCCATTTAATCAGCCATTGAGAAGCTAACTTATTTTTAGGGTTTACTCTCTACTATCACAACCAACTCGTGTAGAATGTAAATGGATAGATCCTTAAGCCTCACAAGCCTTTGGGTAGACACCAAGCCATCTCTTAAATCTAGCACCTCTTTTAGTCGACTAACATGATGCGTGTGTACTCCATCCAAGAGATGCTTCAAGATCAAATAAGGTCCAAAATACTTTTGAGATAGACTTTTCCAGTCCTTATTACTTGAGAGTCTATAGGAATTCTCAAGTAAACTTATTGGGGGTATCAGGATTTGTGGGTCTCAAGCAAACTCATTGGGAGATAGCTTGAAAATCCCATCTATAGGAATTCTCAAGCTATCTCCCAATCGGGGTAGTCTTTCCTCTTCATGTGGGCGATTATCCACCTCGGGTCAAAGATCCCGAGGCATTAAGCCCTGTCCACATCTTCTTGCCTTCTGCTATAGTCCCCCTTTGTCTTCCTTTCTCTCCTCTTTTTGTGCAACCCTCTTTATCACCTACTTTTGCCACACAATTTCTTATAATTCCCAATCTGTTTGCATTGATAGGAAGTATTTAGAAAGAAAGAGAGGATCACTAGACAAACAACTCCTTACCTCAAGGCGATACCTTCTCAGCCTCCTCACCTCTAGCCCAACTGTTTTCCGCCTAAAGATTTCCCATGTAGACCTCACTTTTCTTTGCCACCAATCACACAGTTACTTTCCACACCTCACTCTTGACTCCACCATTCAAGGGTTGATAGCATGCCCAAGCTCTCCTCCGATCCAAATCCTTTACATAGTGCTTAAACCAGCGCGGCTCCCATTACATTTTTCATCGTTCCCTTTGAAATTGACCCAAATTGGACAAAAATAAATGAGCTCTCCTAGGGTGAAACTACTGTGTGGCATAGCAAAAGCAAAAAAAACTCTCTCAAACCAACAATGATATGGGTCATCTCTCAACTTGGACTATAGAGGTGGGGGAGATGGCCTAGCGGTAAGGGCTCTCCTACACCGCGACAGCCTGGGTTCAATACTCGCCCCCTTGTCTTGCATGCCTAATGGCATGCGTTCCTTCAATTCCATCTCTAAAATAACTCTTGCAATACAAAAAAAGAAAAACTTGGCCTATATCGTAGATAAAAAATATACTTCTTGGATACAAAGCCCTTAAAAGTTGAGTTTCAATATCAGTTAAAGAAAAGCTTATTCACTTGTCCAATTCTACTCAGTGCATCTGCCACTTTGTTAGTAGACCCTTTTTGTTAACAAATCTCTGATACCAAATGAAAAACCCTCCAAAACCCCAATCTATAATCCAACATAAACGATGAATAACAACCATGAGGACATAGTTGGGTTCATCTAGCATGCGAAATAACAACCATGAGGACATAGTTGGGTTCATCTAGCATGCGACCATAGGCTCCAAACTTGATATAACTATAAGCCACCCGGGAGCAAGAGACCTTGCAACCCCAATGTACCAAACGTACAAGGCATATTTGTCCTATATCACACATCCCCAATCCTCACAACTATCACTGGTGTAACTAGCGAGTGCCCCTGTCCCAAGGCTAGTCCCACCAAGGAATTCACTACATATGAGCACAAACACAACTATATAGCCCATATTACGGTTCACACTACTAGCCTTGTTATATTCAGACATGGCATAACAATGTTGGTCAGAATTCATAGCGCACATATTATTCTAAGGATTATGGATTTGATAATTTTAAGCTTTGTGAGTTTGACTCTCTCACAAGGTGAAGATCATATTTTAGTTTCTTTAAGGTTGGAAAATAACTTGAACTTTCCATTGGTATATAAAATTCTCTCTCTCTCTCTCTCTCATGGTCCTCGCTCACGGCCACGCCACCACAAGAAGAGCCGGGCCATCATCTCCCATCATCATAGGACCTTCTCGTGCCAGCTCAGTTTTACCACCTTGAGCACCATGTCACAGCGACCCATGAGGGATGTATTAGGGTGATATGAGAGCTCTCTACTCATGTACCTAGATCAGATTTTAAAGTTCTAGATTTTTGTTATCTTTCTTTATTACTATTTTGTACCCAGGATGATGTACGTCATGGATATGATGTAACCTTTTGGTCTCATAGGTCATTTTGCCCTTTTGAAACGTTAATACAACTCTCTCTCTCTCTCTCTCTCTCTCTCTCTCTCTTAGGGGCATTTGATAAAATGGAGCTAGAGGGTAAGAGGCAAGGAGAGGTTGATGCATCAAACTAAGTTACACAGAGATATCTCAACGAGATAAAGAGATTTTGTGTTCAGACCTCAAGATGCCTACCTAGACTAAGAAGAATGTGGCCCGCCGCCCGTGGGGGGTGGGGGGGGAGGGGAGTGGGTGAGCTTGAGCTCCTTGCAAGCTTTCTTCTTCACACACACACACAAGAATAGATAAGCACACAAGAGAGAGATGGTTGGCTAAATTTTCCACTATCTTCTTTATTTCTTGACAACCATAACATAAAGATAAGAGTAAATACTATAAGAGAAAGTACTCTACTACTAGTGTATGCCATAACTCTAGTAAACCAAAGTGGTAGCATATTAACCATAATCTCACAAACTATGCCAATGTCGTAATTGTGGAGTTGTCATCCAAGTGTATCATCCATATCCACGCTAGTTGAGCTTGATATCTTAATACTCTACCTTGAGGGTAACTCCATACCATGCACTTTAAGTAAGCTTCTAAACATGTGAAGCTTCTTTGTACCCAATGTCTTTATGAAGATGTCAGCCACCTGATCTTGTCTATTGACATAAACCAAAACATAGAATTTGTGTCCATCACGTGAAGCGACAATGACTTTTGGGTTGTCCAGGATCTTTGGTCCACGACACAACAATTTTGGAAATGACCATTGCTCAAAGAGCACCCCATGTTATGGTCAATAATGTTGGAAGTGACCATTTCTCCAAGAGCACACCTTGTTATGGTCAATTTAGATTTATAACATTTGCAGTCTCAGGATAACCATAAC
Organism: Cibotium barometz; assembly: GCF_041138505.1. Classification (NCBI taxonomy): domain Eukaryota; kingdom Viridiplantae; phylum Streptophyta; class Polypodiopsida; order Cyatheales; family Cibotiaceae; genus Cibotium; species Cibotium barometz. The sequence goes on along the minus strand of NC_141081.1, from coordinate 32,769,672 downwards.
ATTGTAAGCCCTTTTTCAACCCTTCTTGATGATTCACCTATGAATATATGGTACTCACTAGGCTCCATTCTCACTTGTGGAAGCTCTACATGGTTTATATTCCCCATAATACTATTGATCTAGTCTCCTCTGTTGTGAGAGGACTCTTGGGCTTCTTTTGAGCTAGTGTCTAATGTAATTAGAGGGAGGTCAACTCTATGTGTGGTCCACTACCACTCCCTGATATGGGATCACGAGATGAAGTTTCGTAGTTGAAGGTCAAATTAGAATAAGGTTGAGTAATGATTTATCTTGACCACAAATGCATAAGCACTTGATCTAGCACCATAATAGCTAACTAAGGTCCTTTTATGAGTATTTTATGATGTTTTGGAGTTTCAAATGGGTTTTTATAATGCTTTTATATTTTTCAAGGTTATTTCACAATGAAACAATAAACTAACATGAAAATGAATAAACTGTGCAAGATGCATACAAACAATGTAAATATGAATTTTCATCTTTTCTTGTTTTTCAACTTTTTGGAAAATTGGGTCGGCAATCTGAATCCAAGAGCAACGATTTAGATCTCAAACTAAGGATCCGGATCACAGACAATCTAAATATTGAACGATCCCAACTAGCGGGCGATCCAAAAATTAAATGATCTAAAAAACTTAGCAATCTAAAAAGTGGGACGATATGGATCTTGAGCGATTTGAAGTTTGGATCTCCCTAAAATATTCACCCAAGTTAAGAAGGGAGATCACATAGTAGTAATGCTTGGTGCCAAGAGGAAGACATCTCTGGATGAACCTATCAAAGGCCCAACAAAAGTAAAAGAAGTCAATCTAGCTGAGGAAGGTGAGAAGCCTAAATATGTGTACATAGACTGACCTCAAACCAGAGGAAGAGGCTAATCTCATATCCCTTCTCAAAGAGTTCTAGGATATCTTTACATGGGACTACTCATATCTCAAAGGAATATCACCCAAATTGGTGACCCGTACCATTCGCGGGTGGTTCTCAATGCAAATCATGTGAAGTAGACCCCAAAAACCCACACTATGCACATGCCATCAAGGATGAGATTGGCAAATTGCAAGCGGTTGGTTTCATCGAGGGAATAGAGCACATGGAATGGACATCACCCATTGTGGTTGTCACAAGAATGGTAAAATCTGAGTGAGTGTAAATTACAAAAAGCTAAATGCAGCCACGATCAAATATGGCTATCCTATGCCTTTCATTGAGCATGGCGTTGCAAGAAGGAAGGAGGCTTAAAGCTTCCTAGATAGTTTTTTAGGTTACAACCAAGTGCATGTACATCATGCCGATTGACACAAAACCACCTTTGCAAACCAAATGGAGATTGTTTGTGTACATTGTGATGTCCTTTGGGTTTACCAATGCACCGGCCACTTTCCAACTCTTCATTTGCATCATATTTCAAGGATATGCTAAGAAAGTGGCTTAAAGTTTGATCAACGATATGAATATTTTTGCGACGATAAAAAATAGACTATGATTTGGATTTAAAATCATCGATCACAAAGGTGACGATTTGAAAAGAGGAGCAATCCATATCCAAAACGATCTGAATTTAGGAGCAATCCCAACCAGTGAGCTGAGATCGATGATGATCAGGATTTAGGATCGAGTGCCAATCAATTAATAAAATAATTGATTAAATTACCAACATAAATATCCACATAAATATCCAAATATTTGAAATGATGCAACTAATACTATCTTGTATATACAAAGTCACCCATGTACATCCATAGGCTACGATCACTCATATTTAGAAAGGCGTCCCAATCTAAAACTATTTAGGAGAATTCATAATAAATAAAAACATGGGAATATGAATTCCATGAATTAATCTTCTCTCTCTCTCTCTCTCTCTCTCTCTCTCTCTCACACACACACACACACACACACACACACAATCACACTCAATGAATAGCTTCTTACTTCTTCTTGTTTATCATCATCATCATCTTCTTCTTCTTCTTCTTCTTCTTCTTCCGCTCTCTCTCTCTCTCTCTCTCTCTCTCTCTCTCTCTCTCTCTCATGCATTTAAGTTCCACTTCCATCATTTTATAAAACCTTTAATGTGACAACTTCAAACATATCCAAAAAATATTTTAGCATTTTGATTATACTGTTAACAATCCTAAAATGGGATTGATCATGGTGATAGACATAGATTAAGCAACATAATTGCATTAAACCACCACACTAAGAACTCCATAAGAGAGAGAGAGAGAGAGAGAGAGAGAGAGAGAGAGAGAGAGAGAGAGAGAGATTGCACACTCAAGACTCAATTCTATTGCATATCACAAATGAACCATACAATGATATAGGCCTTTTAGCCTTATCCCACTTTACATATCATCCATGTGGCAACTCCTTTTCCACTCTTTTGGTCAACACACACACCATACAATATCACATGTGGCATTCTTATCTCACCACAATATCTTGTACCTCTAGGGTGATTTCCCACATACACACATCATCGTGATTACATCTCTCAACACCCCTCTTAATCGAGGTGTTCCACAACTCACCCATCACCCATAACACCAATGTAGCATTGCCGAATGCAACGCGTCTCTCAACACCCTCAATGATACATTAAAGTGTCCATCAAACGAACATGTGTGCGCATGTCTACCATCTTAGACACCGAATCCATTTTGAGCCGACTTGCTCACAACAGCGGAACCACTGAGTCCGATTTGAACATAGAAGTTCGGGTGGGAACCAACCTATCCGCATGCACCACACACGTGCATTGCTCATGCACACATCACAACAACCATTTTGAGCTTCTCGGTGAGCTCGGGCAAGGCAACCCTCATACCAATGGGTGATTACAAAAAAATCTTGTTTTGAGCACGCAGGCTCGGGCACGGTTGCCAGAGTGCTTGTATTACCAGTGCCTCCTCAACCATTAGCCTTGCCAGAACTAGCTCCCACCAATGGTATTGATGATGCCTATGATGCCAACAAGGACCTAATCATCATTAGAATACCTCCAGTGTTACCACCTCCACTATAGGAACAACTCCTATGAGGCCAAACTGAGCCAATCATAGATGAACCTCCTAATGCACTAGATTTCTATAAAGAATACCTAGACTTAGTGGTAGGAAGTCCTCCAAAGTGAGCACCACATGGCTTAACCATGACATGTAATGCTATAGGAATACTCATAAGGCTAAACTGAGCCAATCATAGATGAATCTCCTAATGCACCAGATTTCTATGTAGAATACCTAGACTTAGTGTAGGAAGTCCTCCAAAGTGAGCACCACATGGCTTAACCACCATGACATTTAATGCTCAACACACTATATTGCTATGTAGAATAACTAGAATCAACGGTAGGAAGTCCTCCAACACCATATTAGATAATTTGGGAAAAATTCCATTCCCATTTGAAAAATGGGATCATGGTGAACCTATCCAAGCTTTTGTCAAAACCCTCTCATGTGACATATCATTGGAAAGATCTTGAAGAGTAGGAGCTAAAACTATAATGTCCGACAAATTTGGAGTTAATATGCTCAAGATATGGCCAAAACTATGTTGAAAAAAGGTAATTCCCAAAGTATGAGATTTTTCCCAAATTATCTAATATTGTCTTCTCCAGCGTTAGCACTAGATGGCTCAACCAGGACTCAGCCAAGGATCCAAGGAATAATCTAGGCTACATTAAAATTGAAGATGTTCTAGAACCTCCAATTCAAATCACTTTGGACTAGGAGCGAGGAATGGAAAGCAATGTATCCTCATGGATAGAACAAATGAGAAAGTAGTGGAAGGAGATACAAACCAAGACCAAAATACAAAGAACTCCTTTCAAAGAAACAACAAGAATACCCTAACCTGAGAGAGGAGATGTCGAGGTTAAGTGAAGCATAGGATGTAGTGCAATAGATTCAACTAAAAGTAGAGGGACTTATAAGACCAATCATGTTATTTCCATACAAAATTCCTACACTGAGACCTCTAGAGCCCATCTTAGAAGTATCCCATGAAGGTAGTATCTTGAGCTAGGAAATAAAAAAGATCGACTAGTGAAGAATCACTCAAGACAACCATTGAAAACTTAGGAAGCATTAAAAGATCTTGAAGCCGAGGAAGAAATCAATAACAAGAATTTAGAGCATGAAGATGTAGAAAACCGCAGAGCATTACATGACCACATCCTAAGTTAACAAGAGTGGTTCTTCACAAGAGCTTGAGGAATCAATACAAGGAGAAAATATGAAAGGTAATATGTTTGAATGGGCATGGTGGGTGTCATGACAATAAAAAAGAAACTCATATAGGCCATCCCTTCGTAGATTGGCTCAGATATGACATGTCTAGATGATAGCCAATGTGCCTTCAAAAAGACCAAAGCTTAAAAAAGAAATGGGATCTTGGAGAGTACTCCTCTATGGCTATCACAATGACTAAGTACTTAACAAGGAACTAGAGGCCTAGAATGAGTACTTAACAAGGAACTAGAGGCCTAGAATGAGTACTTAATGAGGAACTAGAGGCCTAGAATGAGTACTTAATGAAGAACTAGAGTACTTAACAAGGAACTAGAGGCCTAGAATGAGTACTTAATGAGGAACTAGAGGCCTAGAATGAGTACTTAACAAGGAACTAGAGGCCTAGAATGAGTACCTAATGAGGAACTAGAAGCCTAGAATGACTATCACAATGAATGAGTACTTAATGAGGAACCAAAAGGTTGGAATGAATTCCATCAATGGATGAAAAATCAACTCAAACCATCAAGGAACTTAGATGAGACCAACCGTGAAAACAAGGAGAACCCATGAAAATTGTACAAAGGCATGCCAGTCAGTGTAGTGGGTAAGTATTTCAAAGGCATGCCAGTCAGTGTAGTGGGTAAGTATTTCAAAGGTGATGTAGATGGTCCCTCATCATAACAGAACTTTTGCTTAGGTTTTTGGTCAGCACTCATGCTCATTACTTGGTGCTTAGAGTTCTTCTCTCGGGAAGAATCATTCCACCGTCTCATCAGTAGTCTACTCCTCTCCTTGTCTTGAGAGGGTCCGGATCACCAACAAATAGCATATAGCTGTTATCACCTATAGAGTCCTATAGGCACTCGTTAAACATGTTTTCAAGGAGTTTCTTATGGAATTCAAAAGCATGCTTATTAAATGATTACACTTTTTCTCACTCACTCTCACTCTGAATGCAATAGTTAAGATGTACAAACAAAGCTTGCCATTATATTCCAAAGAATAGCCATCATATAGATGAGTGTATTACGATAATGGTGAAGAGTAAAAATAGCTAAGAAGGCCTTAGCACTCAGGCAAAGATAATACAGACTCAATGAAGATGGGAATTATAAACTTTCAAAACCCTTTTTACAAAGTTTATGGGATTTTTACACCCCCCCACCATGATCTTAGCAACCAAGATCCTGGGGGGAGAGGGTATACACCCCACTAGGATCTTAGAAACCAAGATCATAGTGGGGGGGGTATACCCCCCACCAAGATCTTGCAAACCACTTCATGGTTTGCCATGTGCCTTACTAGGATTGATCCTAATTCAAATTTTTCCCTTAACTGCTCCCATCTGAGTTTTGTGCTTCTTCTTATGTTTATTGTGTTTTTTCTTGGTCCTTTTGCTTGCTTTCTTGGTCTTCATACCTTCACATCCTTAGGTCTACTTCTGCCTGCAGATTATGCAAGTAGGCTTGGCCTAGTGGTCTTCATACCTTCACATCCTTAGGTCTACTTCTGCCTGCAGATTATGCAAGTAGGCTTGGCCTTAGTGGTCTTGATTGTCTTGCTATAGCTACTCATAAACAAGCTCTGGCTATTCCCATCCACCGTACTCACTTGGCTAGCTCATTGTTCTTCACTCGGGCTTGGAAAAACTCTTTTGCTTCTTCTCAACTGAGGCTTTCATTCTCTTAGGATTTCAATCTTTGTAACATCTTCGGGGAAACTCTTGAGGCTTTGACTTCCAGTTTGCAATAGTGTATTTTTGTGTTGTATGAGATCTCTCTTTTCTTCTCCCATTACTACTACACAATATCGTGAGTAATTTTATATTCTATCTCTAAAAATTCCTTGTCCTTTTCCTCAACTCTTTTACCTCCAAGCTAAACTCCTCCATGTAAACTAACCTTTTTAGAGGTGTGGCTCCCCTTTTAGTCCTTGTACGACTAAATAGTATTCCTCAGCATTGATGGGTCCATGCTTGTGGGGATAGAGAACTAGGAGGAACATTATCATGAGGTGTGAGCACATACAAACTTGATTGGAGGTGGTAGGTAATTGATTACCTTTACCAAGACCTCATTTTCTAGCAAGATTAAATCTTCTAGCTCAAGCAAGGCCTCAATCATGTGATGTGCATATCTAAACAACTACATTGGAGTCTCCCCTTCTAATTTGATTTTTTGGATCTCTCTCTCCTTTTCTAATCTAACCCAAATTTCCCATTGGTGCATCTCGGTCAATTTTTATCTCAACTCTCTGACTTCATCTGTTAACTCTTGGGACCTGAGTAGCAGCTCCACACTTCCTCTTGAGACCAATCTAAAATTTGTCATGTGGTTGCATGTGTCAAGGAGGGAGCTATATCATCTTCTGCCACTCGATATACTGGTTCTGAGTCTAAGAGTTGAATACATCTTGGATGCTTGTAAGGTACGTATGGTATCGAGAGTAGGCTACCTGTACCATTGGCCATCCTTGTTTAACTTTTTGAAGCTCCTATACAGCTTTTTTCTTTTGTCATTTCTTCATATGGCTATGAGTTTCCTACTACTTGCTCTTGTCTTCCTCGCTCAAATTTTTTTTCTCTTTCATGATTTTAGAACTAAAGGACCCACCAAGCCTCAATCACAAAGAGCATTATTTGTAATACATCAAATCCTTGAAAGCCGCCAAGGAGTTCTACTTTAGCTATAAGGATCTCATGATGAATAAGTCAAGTTTTGATGCCTTGAAGATAGATCTCAAGATTACTAAACCCTAACAGATGATAATCCCAAGGATTCAACCTTAGTTAACTCTAAAAAGACATCCAAGTCTGGATGGAGAAGACAAAACAAAGCCCTGTGTGAGGAACAAATCTAAGAAAATATTAGTTCCAAGGATAGCGACCACAAGAAGAGGACCAGAGGCATGTCCCCTCGAGCTACAACGTTAATATTAGGAAGGTATGTGCACTAAAAAGGGAGAGACCAAAGGAACCAAGAGTGCCTTATGATGGATCTAAGGATGCTAAATAAATACAATTAGCCAAAAAAAGTTTGGATCACTATAGACTTTACTCTTGAGGAAGAGAACAATTTAACAAAGTTTCTTAAGGAATACAGAGATATGTTTGCTTGGAGATCTATTCAAATGTGAAAGGAGTCCCTCTAGAAGTTTGCTAGCATATGATTCCACTTGTGGACAATGCAAGGTTGATCAAACAGAGGCCATACACTTATAACAAAACCTATTCCAAAATAATTAAGGAAGAAGTCAACAAACTTATCTCTGCAAGTTTCATATATGAGATGTAGCATAGAGATTAGATGTCACCAGTGGGGTCATAATACCAAAGAAGAATGGTAGGATCCTTATACGCATGAATTTGGAAAAGGTAAATGCTACCACGATGAGAGAACATTACCCATTTTCCATACATTGAACATGTGCTTGAAAAAGTAGTAGGAAAATAAGGTTATAACTTCTTACGCAAGTTGTCTGTGGATATAATCGAGCATCCAATAGATCCCAAAGACCAACATAAGGTTACATTCTCAATGAAGTGGGAACATCTACATAATACTAAGTAATGCCATTTGGACTCACCAATGTGTGCCAACTAAATTCCAATTATTAATGTCCACTCATAAGGGTTTCTTCCACATCAATTCTTAGAGGTCTTCATGGATGATCTCTATGTGTATGTTCTCTCTATTCTTCCCTATTTCTCTCGCTCTCTCGAGTGGGAGGGGAAACCAAGAGCGAGGGAGGGGGCAGTGTGCCAGCCCCCTCCCTCCCTTTGGCCCCACAGAGGAGGGAGGAGGGGTCGATCGAACCCTTCGAGAAGAGCTAGGAGGGAGGACCAATCAGAGCCCTCTCTCTTGGCAGTTGAGAGCCCCCCCCAGTTGATCGCAGCCCTCTTGATAGGAGGGAGGGACCGGCATCGCCCCCCACCCTGCCAGCCACACCAAGAGCGACCGACTAGACAATCCCCTCCCTACCCTCCTCCTATAGGCTATGGGAGGGGCATGGGGGGGAGCAAGGGAGGGAGGGGGGAGGGGCAAAGAGGGGGCGGAAGGGGGGAGGCAAGGTGACAAGGGTGGCCACAACAACAAGTAGAGAGGGAGTCAGAGGGATGGGGGAGAGGTGGGCAAAGGGGAGGAGAGGGGGCGTGGGAGGGAGAGGTAGAGGCAGAGAGTGGGTGGTAGAGGCAGAGAGTGGGTGGTAGGGGTATCAACCCCCCAATGACTAAGGGGGGGCTCGCCTAAATTGGTTGTTGTTTGGTGACCATATTTGCCGCCCCTATGGTTAGCGATCATATTCGGGGGTGTTAGGGTTATGCCTCTTGCCCCCCCCCTCTCTCTCTCTCTCTCTCTCTCTCTCTCTCTCTCTCTCTCTCTCTCTCTCTCTCTCTATATATATATATATATATATATATATATATATATATATATATATATATTCTATATATTCTATATATAAGTGTGTGTTGCTAGTTTAAAACATATACAGTATCCACAAATGAATAGACAAAACTATCATGAAGCCATATCATCTTGATTCAAAGAAATGTTATACATGAAACAAGTTCAACTATGAGTCATGTACACTTTAGGGTCAATTATGAGTTGCATCTAGTGGAAATAAAATTAAAATAGCAAGGGAAGATTTTTTGAAATTAACTGCCGCAAGAGAAGAGAAGGTAGGTCATGTTACCTACATCTATACAAACAAACAAAACAATTTGTTACTAGTGTCAGGTGGACCTATCCACATGTTATAGATGTCACCCTATCTCCGCAAGTTAAAAACAAAAAAGCCTAACCAAGCTAAATTATGTAAGTCCAAGTAGCACTTAACACCACATGTACTGATACATCCAGTTATTATGTGTTTATCCAAAAAATCACCATTAAATTTATATTGAAAGAATCTCCATTTAGCAAGTTCATTAATATCTTATGAATTTTTATGAGCCAGCCTGTGTCTCTATCAATCTTAAAATCCTGCTAACACACATAGAAGGAGGACATGAACAGAACCAAATCAAATAGGTGAAAGGGGAGTGTACTTCCTCTCAATAAGAGTAGACCAAGTGAGCTAAAGATAGCAAAGTATTCATTGCTATGTAACATACAATTTCTAAGGAGCAGCACCCCTAGAGCTAAACCCTGTAGGTTTCAATAAGATGTTACTATTTGAAACAGACTCTCAAAACTCAGTAAGACTATAAAAACACTTATGAGTGAAGATCTGAAGTATATGGAGTCAGGTTTGAGTCAGATAGCATCATTTGAGAGTCATCAGTGTCCGAAAGGGTCATGTGTGAGTGTCAGAACCCGTCAGTTGAGGGTGTGGAAGAATAGAGTCAATCTTTTTTGGTTAAGAGGAATCTATTTTGGGTCTAGTTTGACAGTTAGAAGTCAATCAAATAAATTTTTGGAAGAATATCTAACAAAGATAGCTGATGTTGGTTTAGGGGTTATAAGGCTGAATCTTTGTGAGATTTAAGGTTTTGGAAGGTTTTTAAGCCTTAGAGGATACATAAGTGGAAACACCTGAGTCAAATCAATCAGCTAAACCAGATAGGACTCAGGCAGTCATCATCATAGCTCAAGTTTAGCTAAAGTGAGGTAAGAGACTGTAGTGTTCAATCTTTGTAGGATCTAAAGTGTTTGAAGGTCTATGAGTGTCAAAGGATACAGAGGTAAGGAGATCTGAATTAGCTGAGTTAACAGACTCAGTTTAGTAAGACCTGAGTCAAATAAGAGCCAATAGAGGACAACTGACATATTGAGTAGGGTCCTAGATCTAGAGATCTAAGGATTGAAGATTGCTGGTTCTGGAGGAAAATATGAGGGTCTGGAGGACAAGAATCTGACAGAGGTCAACATCAGGTAGTAGTGGTCAGCTAAGAGTCAGTTGAATTAGATTACAACTAGGTAATGGTCAGCTGAGAGTCAGTTGGGATCACTTTAGGTCAGCAGGTTATCAGAGAAGGTCAGCTGAGGTGATAGGGTTGAAGATCAGGGTTGTTCAGAGTCATATCTGACCTAAGAAGACATTTTAGAGGATCGGCTGATTCAAGTTGAGGAGGGTAAGGTGTCGAACTGTATCAGTGAGATTCAGAGGATAGTTGTAAATTTGTTGTGTGCCTTGGGCTAGGTAACTCATAACCATTTGTAGCGTATCTTTAGTATGAGCAGCTATAGTCTAAACAAAGTGCCGATCATGGCCAGAATGAACCCATGTTCATAACCATGTGTATTCACAGTGTTCAAAGCAACACTCTTTCATTTTTCTCAAATGCTTACCATGTAGAACAATTAAAACAAAGCTTTGATCCAACAAAATTCAAAGCTGAAACACATAATGATGCCCATGAATATAGTTCCATAGATTAGTTTAATCACTTGCAAAATCCCAACTTATTCAGGTATGAAAAAATAATGTTTTTCTTAAGTACTTGTTGACCTAGGCAAAAGGACCCCCTATAGGGGTAAGGGTGAGAGACATCATGTAATGCTCAATAAGAAGGCAGATAGGCTAAGTGAGTTAAAGAACCCACCTCCATTCTAATATATGGTTCATGACTGAGGCAGAGTGGAGGAGTCTTCGATCTTCATCATAGCAGCACAGCAGGTGCCGCAAAAATGTTACTTCCCACCACCATCCCTTGTAAGATTATGATGAACAATCATGTACAAAGGCACATTAGAGTCGCAACAACCCATAGGCAATAGGTGCCACCAAAACGTAACTGCCCACCACCATCCCTTGTAGGGTTTCATGTACAGAGGCATAGCAGAGTTGCAACAACCCGTAGGTCCAATGTGAAGGAGTTGTAGAAGTAAAGAACCCTAGTAAAGTAAGCTATCATGCAAATTTGTGCCATTACACATGTCATATGACCACAAATAGAGTGTGTGTGTGTGTGTGTGTGTGTGTGTGTGTGTGTGTGTGTGTGTGTGTGTGTGTGTGTGTGTGTGTGTGTACACTTACATATGTATATATGTATGTATATATACATACATTATGACGCTCCCACTCAATGATCACAATACAATTCAAGAAAAATAGAATTTTCCATAATCTTATTTAAGGCAGAAAGAGAACAATTCTATATATAATCAAGAAATCTTACAATAATCCGATATGATGCACTCTTGAAAGAAAGAGTTCGAACCACCCGACCACCCCCGAGCTAGCTCACTCGCACTCTCATGAAGATCTCGCACTCACACTTGCACATGCACTCGCACTCTCACTCTCACTCTCAATCTCCTCTTCAATTTTCTGTGTGTATGCTTCTTCTTCACGTCCCAAAAGCCAAAAGTAGCCCCTTTTAGAGCTTTCTCGATCTACGTGCAATATTTTTGGTGATGTTACCCTTTTTTGGAAAAAGCGTGTTCGGGAAGCTTTCTTCATATGTGGTCATCATTCTCTCAAGAGATTACGTTTTTTTTTCTTCAACACTGGGAACACAGCCCTTTTCCATGGTGCACCATTTGCGCCTCAGTGATCCGATGAGGATGCTCAATAGCTCATCTCGAACATTGAATCCTTCTCTTCAACTTTGTATCTCTTCGTTCGAGGTTAAATCTTTGTTCTTGACCTCTGTTTAGGACCTGCAATGTCTTGACACAAAAATCTAGGCACATTTTTAGCACCACTTTGGAGTCACCAAACGGATATGAAATAATGTGAATCACATTTCACTTAAGCGAAATTGTTCTATGTACAAAACAGAAAAACTCTCTCACACAAAACTTCACCTAATTCCACCTCTAACCTAATGAAAAATCACTCACAAAAATGACTACCTGAAAATGGCCAAAACCAAAAATTTCCTGCAACACAAAATTTTGTCAAAACATGTTAGATGTCCTAACAAACATTCTACACACTTTCTACAACAAAAATTTATGAAAAATATTTATACAAAATTATGAAGCGTCACAATCGCCCCTTCTTTGAGAACTCTGTCCTCATAGTTTAAATGAAGGAAACTCTACATGCAATGAATCTAAGTCTATCCACGAAGCATCATCTAAGGGATATACATCCCACTTAACCAAAACTTCTACTATAGTCCTGTTTCTAAGTTGTGTCGTTCTTCTATCCAAAATGTATTGAGGTTCGACCCTCACTTTCGTTCACTCTCTCTAAAATTGGGACATCCACGCATCTCGGGCGGAGTACCTCGATCGTGATATCGCCATCAATTAAAACATGACACGTGCCTCCCAAGCCTAAAGCGACATATCTCGAACGAGATACCAACTAATGCCATGCTAGTAGGTCCGGGTTTCCAGTCATTGAGCCTTCTTGATACACTCCCTAATAGTATTGACTTCCTCATCCATCCTATCAAGCTTCTCTTTGGAAATCTCAGCTCAATTCTCGGGGTCTGAAAAATTCACCCGTGTATAACAGTTTTGTCCATAAATGGCCTCGAAAGGTGTCATTTGGATGGAGCTATGACATGAACTATTGTAAGAAAACTCGGCTAAGAAAACTCGACTAAAGGTAAGAATTCAATCCAATTGGTTTTCTTTTCATTGACATACATTCTAAGAATATCCTCTAACACTCGATTTACTCTCTCAATTTTTCCCCATCTGTTTGAGGATGAAATGTGATGCTCATTCTAAGCTCAGTACCAATGGCTTTGAATGTGGTGTGCCAAAAATTAGATGTGAACTTTGAATCCCTATCAAACACTATGCTTTGAGGCATACCATGCAAACAAAAAAATTCTTTCACAAACAACTTGGCTACCTTAAGAGCACCATCTGTCTTCTTCATAGGAAAGAAGTAAGCCATCTTCGTCAAACGATCGACGACTACAAAGATATTGTCATATCCTCCTCTAGTAGTGGGCAATTTAGTGATAAAGTCCATTGAAATTGATTCCCACTTCCTAGAAGGAATGTCTAAAGGTTGCATTTGACCTGGCATTCTATGTTGTTCAATCTTCACTTGCACAATGCTAACATTCTCTAATATAGCATTAGACATCACTCTTCAAACCAGGCCAAAAGTAAGCTTTTTGAACCTTATTGTACGTTTTGTTATATCCAACATGTCCAGAAAAAGGTGCATCTTGACAATCATGAAGAATTTTGGCCTTACAATATGATTCACTAAGCACAACATAAAGTCACTTATTCTCCTTACCCTCAATGTATTTAATCTCAAAATCATACTCGCATAGGAGGTCCATCCACCTCCTTTGCCTGTTGTTCAACAAAGTTTGAGTGAATAGATATTTTAAACTTTGATGTGAGTCTGAAGTTCAAAGTTGACACCAAGTAGGAAATGTCTCCAATGCTTAAGGGCATGCACAATTGCGGCCAACTCATGGTCATGGGTAGGATACTTCTCGTCATGGCTCCTAAGTTTCCTTGACTCATATTCTACTACTTGTCCATCTTGAGAGAGAACACACCCAATTTGTGTTCCACTAGCATCACAAGTTACTACAAAAGGTTTCCCCATTTCTTATATTTTCAAAATATAGTTCAGCAACCTTAGCTTTTAAAGTGTCAAAATCTACTTGTTTGACACCTTTCATCCCACTTGAACTTTTTTTCTTGTTTGGTGAGATCGGTCAATGGAGAAGCTATCTTAGAAAAGTCTCTAAGATGTTTTCTCTTTCTCTCGAATTGTGCCAATCCTATGAAGCTCCTCACATTTGTCACACACATGGGTCTAGGCCATTCCATAATCACTTTAATCTTCTTGGGATCTATGTGGATACCCTCCTTAGAAATGACACGGCCTAAATATACAATCTTGTCTTTATCAAAGAAACACTTGCTCATCTTTGCATACAACTTGTGATCTCGCAACTTTTGAAGTGCTTTCCTAAGATGAAGTTCGTGATCCTTTTCATTCTTTGAATACACAAAAATATCATCTATGAATACAAGAATGAAATCATCCAAATATTCACAAAACACATTATTCATCAAACACATGAAAGTAGCAGGTGCATTAGTCAATCCGAAAGGAAGATCAGTGAACTCATAATGCCCATACCGAGTCCTAAATGCAGTCTTAGGAATGTCCCCTTCTCTGATGTGAATTTGATGGTATCTAAATCGCAAGTCAATCTTAGTAAAGACAGAGGACCCACTTAGTTGACTAAACAACTCATCTATGTGAGGTAAAGGGTACTTATTCTTAATGGTTTGCCTATTCAACCCTCTATAGTCAATGCAAAGCCTATAAGTCCCATCCTTTTTCTTTTGAAACAAAACTAGACTACCCCAAGGAGAAACACTAGGTCTAATAAAACCCTTTTGCATCAAGTCATCCAACTGAAGTTTTAGCTCTCTCAACTCATCCACATTAAACCTATAGGGTGCTCTAGAGTAAGGTTGGGTTCTTGGTTCTACCTCTATGGCATGATCTAATTCTCTAGGAGGAGGCATCCCAGGTAGGTCATCCGAAAAAACATCACGATATTCATCGAGGAGTTTCTTCACATACTCAAGATGGTCTTCCTTCTTTGTCTCTTCCTTAAGCTCATCAGCAAAGATTAAGAATGTCTCACACACTTGCCTAATCCCTCTCAAAATGTTCATGGTCGAAATTAGAAAGGCCTCACTATTCCTCTCCTCCCCCTAAATAACTTGGGTCTCTCCCTCCTCACTAGCAAAACTCACAATCCTATCCGCACAGTTAACAAGGGCTTTGTTGGAGACTAACCAATCCATCCCAATTATAGCATAACACTTACCCATCTCGATGGCATAGAAGTCTCCCTTACACTTCCTTCCCGTTAAGATGAAAGATAAGTTTTCCAAGAACCCTTGGGTGTAGTGAGTTTTCCCATTTGCAAGTTAGGCAGGCCTCTTTACTTGATTTCCTAATTTTAAGTGTTGTGATTTCATAAGTTTTGGAGAAATAAAGCAATGAGTGCTACCTGAGTCAACTAAAAATTGAACATCTCGATTTCTAATCTTTCCTTTTTATTCTTATCTCACTGAAGCATGTGCATGAGATGCAGAAGAAACCATACATTTCATTATAGGTTTAGGCAACTCACCTTGTTCCCCCGCTTCCTCGTGTGTCAGATCCGTCTCAATCAACTTCGCCTGCATCTTCGGTCCAATTCCAAAATTGAATTTAGCTTTGTTTGGGCACTCAAATGTGCGATATCCTTGCTCCCCACATCTAAAGCACAACCCGAGCCTCTTTGCTCGCTCTCAATGAACTGAGGATCATTCTGCCATGTTGCTGGTTTCTGGTTCTTCTGATTACCAACGTTCTGATTATTGGACTGATTCTGATTTCCAAAATTTTAAAAATTTGGATTCTGCCTACCTCACTGATTATAGGGCCTAGATCCTTGGTTTTTCCCACTATCATGATTCCCATCCTTTTGCTACATATTACGCTCTCCTTGAAACTTGGAATCACTAGAAAATTCAAATCTACGTGGAATACCTGAGTTCTGAAAACCTTGAGGACGATGGCCCATTGGAATTAATCGTGATTTTGCTACCTTTCTTTAATTGTATGCTTCCATCCTTTCAAAATTTTTGGCTTTGGATATAGCATCTCTAAGAAATCCCGTGATCCTGTTCCCTTCATCATGTAGAGGAGTTCTTCCTTCTTCAAGCCCTCTACAAATTTGTGAGTAAGCGCCTCACTTATGCAAACGAAGAAACTTCTCCTTGTACTCATGAACAGAAAGATCGTGTTTTCCCTCTTGGACCTACTTGAAATTGTAAAATTCCATCTTCTTTTCCATATAATAATGAGAAGAACAATACCTCTTTTCTGAAGCAACTCGAAATTCAGCCCAAGTAATTGGTTCATTTGGTTTCTCTCGAATCTATACATGGGATTTTCACCATAATTTTGCGACACCACACATTTGCAGCAACAGCGAGGAAATTTTAGCCTTTTCCTCCTCATCGAATTCTCAAAGGGCAAAGAAATCCTCCAATTCTTTAAGCCAAGCCTCAAGATCTTCTCCTGTCTTCTTTTTACCATCAAATTTTGAGAGTTTTGCTTTCTTGAAAACCTACTTAGGGCAGATTCGGCCACATCTTCCTGTGCTTTTTCTCTTTTTTGATTTCTAGTTCACGATTAACATCAGGAGGAATCTCTACATAAAACCCCGTAGCACGTAAAATCGTTCTCGTTTTGATTTGAAGAGCTAACTACTAATTTTCCTTTAGCTCTGTTTAATTCAGTGGTCAATCGTTCAATAAGTTGAGCCTGCTCGGCCAACCTTTGTTGAATTGCATTATTATCAGCCATCTTCCAAGCACGATCAAGGATGCGACCGCTCTGATACCACTTGTGACGCTCCCACTCAATATTCACAATACAATTCAAGAAAAATAAAATTTTGCACAACAGAAAGAGAACAATTCTGTATATAATCAAGAAATCTTACAATAATCTGATATTCGCACTCACACTCGCACACGCTCTCTCACTCTCACTCTCAATCTCCTCTTCAATTTTCTATGTGTATTCTTCTTCTTCACATCCCAAAAGCCAAAAGTAGCCCCTTCTGGAGCTTTCTCGATCCGCGTGTAATATTTTTGGCGATGTTGCCCTTTTTTGGATGCCCTTTTTTGGAAAAAGCGTATTCGGGAAGCTTTCTTCATACAAGGTCATCATTCTCAAGAGATTACGCTTTTTTTTAACATTGGAAAAACATCCCTTCTTCGTGGTGCGCCATTTGTGCCTCAGTGATCCGATGAGGATGCTCGATAGCTCATCTCGAACATTGAATCCTTCTCTTCGACTTTGTATCTCTTCGTCCGAGACTAAATCTTTGTTCTTGACCTCTGCTTAGGACCTGCAATATCTTGACATGAAAATCTAGGCACATTTTTAGCACAAAACCACTTAAAACCCACTTTGGAGTCACCAAACGGATATGAAATAATGTGAATCACAAAGGTTTCACTTCAGCAAAATTGTTCTATGTACAAAATAGAAAAACTCTCTCATACAAAACTTTGCCTAATTCCAACTCTAACCTAATCAAAAATCACTCAAAAAAAATGAAACAACCTGAAAATGACCCAAAAAATTCCTGCAACACAAAATTTTGTCAAAACATGTTAGATGTCCTAACAAAACATTATACACACTTTCTACAACAAAAATTAATGAAAAATATTTATACGAAATTACAAAGCGTCACATACATATATATATATATTGTGTGTGTGTGTGTGTGTGTGTGTGTGTGTGTGTGTGTGTGTGTGTGTGTGTGTGTGTGTGTGTGTGTGTACATACATGTATATGATATAATATATATGTATGTATATATGCATACATATATACATACATACATGCATACATATATACATATATATATACATACATACATACATATATACATATGTAAGTGTATGCACACACACACAAATATATATATATATATATAAATACACGTGTGTGTGTGTGTGTGTGTGTGTGTGTGTGTGTAAGTACATATATATATGTAAGCCGAGGGGAGGGGCGGCCATTCGTCGCTTCCTCTCAACCGCCTTTCCTCCCCCCACACCCTTTACCCTTCCTTTCCTCCCTCTCTTGGTCACCCATCGGCCCTCCTTCCCTCCCTCTCTTGGTCACCCATCGCCCCTCCCTCTATCCCCCTCTCAGTCGCTCACCTCGTCGCCCCTCCCTCTCTCAATCGCCCTTTCCTCTTGGTCAATCCCTCCAGGACAATCAGACAAGCCTCGAAATATGGTAGGAGGGGTTTAGGGTTAGGCCTTAAGTCTCCCCTCCTCCCCCCTCCTCCAGCCCCCTCCAAACCCTTGGAATCACTCTGCCTATTGGTCACCCCCCTTACCTCCTCCACCTCTCGATCATCCCTCCCTCCCTCCTAGCCCTAACACCACTCCCTTTTAGCTGCCCCCTTGGCCGTCATCCCCTCTCATTTTATTTATATCACTATTATTTAATTTTATATAATAATATCATAATTTAATAAGTGTGCTATATATATATATATATATATATATATATATATATATATATATATATATATATATATATCATTGATATAAATAATATATATATGTTTAACTTTAGTATATATGTATGTAGCATGAATATATGTATTAAGTATATTTTAAATAATTATTTAAATAAAAAATAAGTTCATAAAAAGAAATAAATCAAGAGTATACTTTTATGATTAGTATTTATTAAAAATTATTATAAATAATATATATATTTTTAAACTTAGTTGGTATATATCCATTAAAAGTATTTATTAAAAATAGTATAAATCATATATATATGTTTAACCTTAGTTGGTATATATTTATTAAAAGTATTTATTAAAAATATTTATTAAAAATTATTGTGTGTGTGTGTGTGTGTGTGTGTGTGTGTGTGTGTGTGTGTCTAACCTTAGTATATATGTGTGTGTGTGTGTGTGTGTGTGTGTGTGTGTGTGTGTGTGTGTGTGTGTGTGTCTAACCTTAGTATATATGTATGTAGCATGAATATGTGTATTAAGTATATTTTAAATAATTATTTAAGCAATAAGTAAGTGCAAAAAAGTAATAAATCAAGAGTATAATTTTATTATTAGTATTTATTGAAAGTAGATATATATTTATATTAATAATATTATATATACTATATTAGATCATATTAATATATTTATTTAAATATTTAATTAATTATATTTATAGTCATATAGTTTTATCACATGGTTGATTGTTAAAAAATAAGTTTTAAAGGTTTCTTTTTAGTTAAGGTTTTTTTATTAAGGATATGAGATGATATGTTTTTTTCAATGATGTCAATTACACATATGGGTCAAAGGTTGCAAAGGGATTATGTTGTGGGTTTAGTGGGAAAAAGCATGGTTCTACAAATGGAGACAAGAACGGATTTGGTTTATGGTGTTGCACTTCCTCACAATCATGTGGGTGTTCTTGTGACTTATTTGCAAGGAAACAAATGTGCCACTTCCATTTCTAATAGAGAATGGAGAGATTGTGTATCTTCATGATGCAATGAAAAGCTTTATCATTTGGCCTATAAAAGATCTGGTAAGATTTCATCATTCACCTTCAATACTATATTATTTTATGAAGGTGGCATTTTATGAATTGTGCATAGGTATTAATACAAGGATCAAGAAAATCTTCAAATGTTTAAGGATGGGAGAAAGAAACTCCAAATGCACCTATTACACCTCAAGGAAAAGTCAAATCAAAGGCACCCAAAAGTAGTATAGAAGTATCAAGCAAGCACACACATAAAAAGTGCAAGGCTGACGATGAAGATAAAGACTAGGTGCCTTCGCCAACAACACCAACAAAGAAGGCCTAAAAAATAAACCGCCCACAAAGAAGAGGATAAGGAAGAGGAAATTATGCGGAGGCCAAGAAAGAAGACCTCAAAGAAGGTGGCACAAGAAGACAAACATGAGTCGAATGCAAAGGAAGATGATGACGATGTTGATACAGACAAAAATTTCATGAGACTTGATTTTATACAAAACACCATTGATTGTCTACAAGAGTAAGCAAACACATTTACTTTAACAAATGTAAGTTGAAGTAAGGATGTTGAATGATTATAATAAGTATAGACCACTCTTTTGAACAGGTGAAGAAATTCACCCCCTACCTCCCATTCCAGTTTGTTGCCTAGTTAGTAGCCTTGCAATAAGAAGGTTCACTCTAGGTATCAAAGGTTATATGTCGAGTATTTTACAAATGGATATGTTAGGGGTAAAGCAAATTTTATTTTCTCTCTCAAATCATCCAAGTATCCTATTAGCAAGGTGCTTAATGCAAAAAAATAAGGATCTTTGGTCAAACCTAGTTATACATAGGCTAGCCAAAAACGATACTAGATATACATGCATTATAGTTTTGGAATCAATTTAGAGAAATTAAAAAGTTATGGAAAAAGGCTTCGACTTTTAACAATTGTTATAGAAAAAAATACTCTAATGATCATGCTTAGTACTAGAAACACTAGTATATTGATTTTTTTACAAAACCCCCCGATTGGTGATTTCTTAGTAAAAATAAGAATAATATAGATAAACTAAAATAAGTGTGTTTGTATGTGAGTGTGTGAGTGTATGTGTGTGTGTGTGATCATTTCTCTCTAGCATACTCATTGGCTGTGGAATCATTGGAATCATCTGAAGTTCTGGAAGAGGACTTCTTGGACTTCCTTTTACTCTTGGATTTTTCCTTGCTTTTGCTTGGGGCTACAAACACCCTCTATGCTTTGAGAGTGGAGTCTACAAGCTCTTCAATGGTAATTGTAGCTAGGTGGTGCAGCTGGCCAGTGAAGGTGTGAGGCCCACTCCTTCCATAAGCCCACTCCTTCCATCAGGTGTGGATAGAATATTATAAATTGAGAAATGGTCAACCATACAAAGGAGGTTATGGCAAAATTTTATTGAATTTTGTGGAAAAGAAAGTTTATTTTTATGTTATTCTAAAAGAGTGATTCCCACCGTTTGTGCATTCTAAAAGAAATATTCTAATTTACTCCATGTACATATTCACCTATGAATATGCATGGATATCATTGATATTAATTATTAAAATTAATTTCTATGCATACAAAGATGCATAATGGAAATTTTTATTATAAAAGTGTTATTTTCATTGAATTTAATTTCTATGCATAGAGAGATGCATAATAGACTTTTTTTTAAATTATAAAAGTGTTATTTTCATTGAATTTAATTTCTATGCATAGAAAGATGCACAATGGAGATTTTTTTATTATAAAAGTGTTATTTTCATTGAATTTAATTTCTATGCATAGAAAGACGCATAATGGAAATTTTATTATTATAAAAGTGTTATTTTCATTAAATTTTATTTCTATGCATAGAAAGATGCATAATGGAATTTTTTTATTATAAAAGTGTTATTCTCATTGAATTTAAATTCTATGCATAGAAAGATGCATAATGGAATTTTTTTCATTGAATTTAATTTCTATGCATAGAAAGATGCATAATGAAAATTATTTTTTTATTATAAAAGTGTTATTTTCATTGAATTTTATTTCTATGCATAGAAAGATGCATAATGGAAATTTTTATTACAAAAGTGTTATTCCTATTAAAATTGATTTTATGCATAAATAGATACATAAAGAAATTCTTTTATATAAAAGTGTTATTCCAAGAATTTTTATATCAAAATTAGAATTCTCTTTAATTCTATGTTTGATAAATGAATAAGTAAATACTCTAAGGAAAGAAATTTCTATCGTTTATTCACTCGGATTGTAAAGGGAAAATTCAAGAAATCTATCGAAGTCAAAATATTCAGATAAATGATTAATTAATTTCTCATCAAAATTTGTGATTAATTTATAAATCAGTTAAGTGAATATTCAATGAATGAAATTCAATAAAACAGTAACTGAAATATCACCCCTTTTTTCAGAAAGATAGTTCAGAAAAAATCTTATTAGACTATGACCAAGACCAAACTCTTCGTCAGTTTTGAGGAAAGAAGATGTGACCAGTTCAAAAAAATACACTCAAAACTCCCGCTAAACCTAAAGTTAAGTTTGAGACCAATCAAATTGATCTATGGATCAAGGTTACAGAATTTGAGAAATTCTGTTATGGAATTCAGAATTACGATCATGAAGTTTTGGGGATACTGATTTAAGATATACTCATTGTATTCAAAAGAAAATCAAACTGAAAACTTGCATAGAAACCCTATTTTCTTAAAGGACTGTCTTATGCCAAAATGCTTGAGGGAGTATTTGGTATGTGTTTTTTCTAAGGAAAGTTTGGTTGCAACAGCTGGGCTGGGGAGTGTTCAAAGGACAGCTCACGTGGCAAAGCCTGCCCAGGTCTTGACCAGCCTCGATACGGTTAAAATGGTGTGCTTTTGGTACGATGGACGAGGGCCGATGAAGCGGTCCCTGAGTGAAGTGCCAGGACACTTAAGGAGGATCTTGGAGGGTTCTGACCAAGCGATGCACAGGCTCGTGGTGCCTAAGACACCCATGCATATGTCGTGGAAGATTGTATGATGGAAAAATGATTATTGTAATCTGTTATTTACTGGATCTCATTGTTGCTGACCAGCTAGTCTCAACGAAGAGTCCAGAGTGATACTTTTTTTTTTTGAGAAACAAGTACTGGATGAAAATTTTGAGTTATGACATCTGTAACCAATAACTTTTTGTCAATGGATTGTTTTATACGTTAAAGTTTTAAAGAGGAGTGTGTGCATATCTGATTTCGAAAGCAAAAGTTAAGAAAGGCATTCAATTATGGGTGGGTGAGTAATTGTCGGGTTCTACCAATTCCAGTGGTTGGGTGGTGGCTATAACCCATGGGCCAGCTGGAATCAGTAGAGTTTTTAGAATAAAGAATTTAAAGATCAAATACAAGAATCCGAGTGGGCTTTCCTATTTGAGAAGATGCTATATGTTTGGGATGGCAATCATTGTCTTGTAGCTTGGATGGAGGAAATAAATAGAGGTAAGCTCTTGGAATGCTGATACTCTATTGAGATTGACTAATTAATTAAGCTATAATAAATCAAGATTGTGTACAATCATTATTTAAACAAAATGCAGAGTACCACCCTTGTGTGGATATGGTTCTCTTGGATATAAGAGTAAGAGAATGAGGGAGAGGTTCTCTCACTTATAGCTAGATTAAATTGATATGCCATTGATTATTCATCATCGATATTGTTGCTATTGTTATTTGTTATTTTATTTTTCTCAAAAGTAATATCACTTTTATAAGATGAATGAGGTGGGCTACATTCTCTCAATACCCATTCACAAAATTCGTCTTATTCAAGCACTGGGAATAGCAAATAAGGAAACCATACTTATGCATGCTTGGAGTTTAAATAATCAATGCGTGTGCAGAGGTTTTTGTAACAAAGGGGGTGACCTTCTTAGTATAATTGTCCTCTTCAGATTATGGCACAAATAGTATGGTAATTTCTAAAGTATAAAGCTATATAGAAATGTAAGATAAGCATACTAATACACATTGTTCAATATGTAGGATGAGTACCTTTCTACCACTAGAGAGAGAGAAATATTAAAGGCTTCTTGAAGAATTTAAAGATAGGTAGAGAAAAGTGTAATATAAAAACGACCCCATCTTGAAGATGCATACAAGGAAACTAAATATGGTAGCACACCCTGAAACAAGGGAAGATTGGTTTAGGTAAAGTCTCTCATTTTATGTGATATATGTACATTAATTTTTACTTTTAAACTCGTATGAATGTGGTATTTGAATGGTGATGTAGTCTAGTAGCTCAAATTAAGTGGGATGAGAAGCCAAATTACATCAATGACGAGCGACTCTATACCCTAGCTACCTGCACATTGCCTAAAGGACACAAAGTTAGTATTTTGTCAGTAATGGTGTCCGACAAGAAGAAGAAGCTCCAATTGTTGAAACTTCTGGAATGTAAGATGTTAACTATGATATATATTGTTTAACTACATTTGCAATCTATTAGGTTTAATCCAATGATCTATGATTTTGTTTTTACTTATGGCTAGCACTAATTAATGGCATGTCTAGCTGAAAACTGAGGTTAGGTCGCAATAGATTGTGGAGTACGACATGAAGCTCATCATAGAAATAGAATCATAGAAATAGAGGATACTTACAAGGTGAGGTTTCCCTAGTCTTGCACAATGGACACTATCGAGCTAAAGTGCTTGCATTATAGTAGCCTGTTCAAGGAGTGTGTCGAGAAGATAAAAAGTGTCCAATCAATCGTACAGTATCCTTGTGTAGCCACCAAGGGTGCCCACACCACTACACTATAACACTATGACGGTGTCACATTGTCACATTGTGACAGTATCACACCGTAACACTGTAACAACATCACATTGTAACACCACCACAATGGGTCATCCCAGAGGAACCAT
>NC_141081.1:32673017-32738017 GCF_041138505.1 Cibotium barometz | reverse complement strand
TTTAAACCAGTAACAATGCCTCTTGAGCAGGCATCTTCCAAGGCAACAATTAATGGGTGTGAAGTAATAGCAAACAAAAGAGGGACCAAAGGACAACCCTACCTAACAGATCTATTAATGGCAAATCCTCCAACAAATCTACCATTCAGTAGAACTTTTGAGAAGCTTCCCCTAGTGAGAGTATAGATGCATGATGCCATTCTGGGTCCAAACCCTAACTTCTCCATCACTCTAGCCACAAAAGACCAATGTATTTTATCATTGGCCCAACTAAAGTACAACACATTTTTGTTGAGTCTTCTAAGCAATATCTTTTCCTATCATAGTAGCAAAAATATTATCATAAATTGACCTCCCCTTAATAAACCCATATTGCCTCTTAGATATCACCTTTTGTATCACTGAGTTGATTCTAATAGCGATGACCTTAGCCAAGACTTTGTATATATCACTATTAACAAAGTGATTGGTCTCCAATGACCAAACCTATTGCAAGCAACTTGCTTAGGTATCAATTTCACCAAACCTTCCTTGAGGTCTTTATCCAAGTCTCCAATCTTGAGAGCCTTGTTGCAAGCTTCCCACACAATCTCCTTCAAGGAAGGCCAGAATGCTATAAAAAACTCAACAATCAACCCATCCCAACCAAGGGCCTTCTCTTTTCCCAATTTCAAAAGTGCCACCCAACACTCATCAATATCCAACTCTCTCTCAAGCCAATTGGCTTTATCAAGCTCCACATTGTTATAAATCAACTCAATCAGCTTGTTCTCAACTTGAACTCTCCTAAGAGACTAGTCTTGATCAAGACTAAGAATAGAGCCAAGAAACTCAACCCATTTTTTTGCAATCGGATCAATACCCTCTATCCTTTCCCCTTTTTCATCTAGGATCTCCCCAACTACCTCATTACCACCCTTCCCCCTTGCAATCAGATCAATACCCTCTATCCTTTCCCCTTTTTCATCTAGGATCTCCCCAACTACCTCATTACCACCCTTCCCCCTTGCAAGCTTAAACAAAAAAATTCCCAGCTTTCTACAATTGTTGAATGTTTTCTTTCTAATCCAATTCAATTCCTTCCTACCCTCCTCCAACTCCTCCTCATGCTTCAACGCATTCTGACATCTATAGTTCAAAAGCCTTCTCTTCAAAAAGACCATTACTCTACCTCTTCTTTTGTAAATACTCCAACTGACTACTCTAGTGTTCTCTATTCTGCCTCCTCATCTCTCAATTTCCCTACAACCCTAATGACCCCGTGCATCTCATTAGCAAATTTTCTTCATGACCTTGAACCCATTCCTCTATCTTTAAGTCTCTTGATGGCTTGTTTAGTATACTCCACAAATAGCTTATCCTTTAACAAAAGATTGTTAACTCTCAATTTCCTAGTTGGGAACTTCTCTAGAACAACCCTTCCAGAGTCTTCACATACCCAACTCCACTTTAAAGGCATATGGTCCAACAATATTGAATTGAAGTCAATATCCACCCTTAAAACTCTCGCATTTCTAAGGTGTTCAACTCTCGCATTGTTCACCTACACTAAGGTTCAAAAAACGTCCAAACTAAATGCAAGAGATCATAAAATGCACGATTACCTAATATAAGACAATAGATTGATGAAAATGAGGTAGACGTGGGGATTGGTTTCTTGGTCGAAGGGGGTAGTAGAGGTTGTGAGAAAGTGGGGTGTGATGTATGTTGTTGGTCTGACTTTCAGTAGTTAATACATATACTTTATTGTTCCCGTTCCTTTAAAAAAAAGTAAAATCAAAAGCTATAATTGAAATCTTAAAAAAATCTAAAGAGAAAATAGTACACATATCACCACCCACGAACCATAGCTATGCTCTTTTTTGGAAATTGTGTCGTGGGCAATCTCAGTTGCGGCAAATAAAGAGATTCACACAATCGCAAGAATAGTTCACAAGAAGGCAATGTGAGTGCTTACAACCCATTCAGGGGCTCACAGGGCACCAAAAAAAAGAGGTTTCAGGCTAAATTCCTAGTCAATGAGGGCAAAGTACAATACAATGCTCCCTCCTTTCTTAAGGTAATGGGTGCAGAGAATGCCACAATTCTCTGCTCAGATAAAGGCATTTATTGTGGCCAATAGGACCAAGTGGCTTGGCGATCTCTGGAGATCAGCAAAACCCGAGAGTTTGTGTAGTCAAAAGAAGGATTGAAGAGATCCTGTGTTCCAACTACATCTTTCACCTCTTCCACATCACAAAGCCCCTCCGCAGCCTCCTTCCATCCCTTAAAAATGTACAGTCCATTGCCATTCACTGCCATAACCGTACTCGAAGACCCCCACACTTGTGTCAATGAGAGGTGAGTATAATGAGAGCTTGAGGCAGGAAATGCATATGTGCAGACTGGCATTGCTTTTCTAACAGACCATTGCTGCACACCACATTCGTGAGATCCATGGTTTAAGCCGCCTGTTAAAATCATGTCTCCACGAGCAAACACTGACTGTAAGTCTTGCCCAGGTACAGAAAAACATATTCCAATCCCTTTGGGAACCCTAAAGTCAAGGATGTTTATGTCATTTTGAGTACAGCAAACTCCATCATATGCCTCCATTTCCGAGGAACTCAACCTGCGAATGCACAATCGAGAGACAACATTAACTTATGCTTTATGTAAAGACATGCGTATTACGAAAGGCAAGAGCGATACTCAGAAGATGCCTACCTTTGTCTAACACCCCCACTGCATTCTGCATCTGTATTATGCAAATGGAAGGCAGAAATTTGCTTCCCTGGTAGCTCAATGTACTGCAAACATTGAACGTCCATGGTATTCACATCCCAAACACTAATAGCTTGTTGCTCAGCCAACACAAGCTTGCCTTTGTCCCTCCATTGCAAAGGACTGCTATAATCTAAACTCACAACTGATTGGTTCGTATCCCAGCTCATAACAGTATCCCCATCCCGGATGTCATAGAGGACTACACTTCTAAGAGAGCTGGCTGCCGATGCCATCAAGGGGCCACAAGGTTTATACCACCATTGTGGGGATTCGCAGCACTCAGTCTGGTATGTTGATGCAGAATTATGGACCAGACTGGCTGATATGCCAACATCAGCCAAAGTTCCTGGAGCCCTCCAATGTTGGGAGACTCTGCAATCAGACAATGGCAAGCTCATGGTAGATCGAGAGGGTGACAACTGTGTACTCAAGGATACGTGAATTGGGCTGCTTTGAGCTGAGCCATTTGGGGGAGTATTCTGATACTCACTGTGGCATGCAGCAAGGGCTTTACTGTAGAAATCCCAAGAACAGAACCCACAATCCAATGCACTTCCTGCAGTTGCTGCCACAATGTATTTGTTAGAGCGACCATCTGAGCCAGCTGCTCTTATTAACCAGCAATCATTCCATAGAGGTGCAGCTATCTCATCAGGAGCTTCATATACAGCTTTTTCCTGCAAACAACCAGGCACTGATTATTAAAAAACCTACTTAAACCCTTCGCCCACATTGAATACATATAAGCTAGCTTAAAAACACTCATACAAGAGAAAAATTGATACGCTATATAGTTTCCAACAGCAGACAGCACTGAGTAGGTCTGAATACCTCCATGTTGGCAACATCATAATATGAGCAGCAGCCATCATCATGTGCAAGCAAAATGGCTTCACCTTCAGAGATATACCACCCTGCTGTTGCTACTTTATCTCCAAATGGGTGAAGTTGATTTGGCAAACAGTCCTCGAAGTATAACTCCACTCCATCGTCAGGTGCAATATTTTCCAAATTCTCATGAAAACTGTTGGAGGGTGGGCTTTCATCACACTCAAGAATGTCCTTTGTATTTTCCACGCATACCACCAGTGCTTCTGCACAAACCTCTTCAATTTGCCCATAGCCATGCTGCCTCTCTGTTATATGAAGTGAATTCACTGCATTCACTTCCGATTGTTTGAAACCCTGGTTTGCAAATCCTAACATGCTTATTGATGACTGGAGTGGAGCTGACAAGGAATCAGAATTCCGCTTACCTTGAAGTTTCATCTGCCTTGCTTTTTCATCCTTAAGTGATTCAATACATAGATCCTTTGAATTCTTTCCAGTGTTCCTTTCTTCAATGGAGACAAACTCTGCAAAAGGGCTAATCTTCTCTGTGCAAGGCAGTTGCTCTAAGGAAGTCAGGACCTTTGATTTTCCATCATCTCTATGGTCATTCTTAAGGCCTTCTATTTGCCTCTGGATCACAGTATCTTCCAGCTTAGTACATAGAACAGTCCTGCTTTCTGCATCTCTCTCATTAAGTGATAGACGACTCTTCAGCAGTTTCCGATGAGGAAACAACCGATCTTCCAGCTCTTGTTGATCGCAGGCCAGTCCAGAAACTCTTGGTGGAGCTGAAGTAGAGCCTTGAAATATAATTTGCTTTAGAAACGTGTCATGTTCTGAAGCCATAGAGACTTGTAAAGAGTGTAGGTCCTTCTGCGTGGTGAAAGATTCAAATGAAGTTCTACATTCCTGAACACTGTCATCAGATCTCTGAGTGGAAACGATTTGAAACTCATCTTCCATGATAACATCATCCAGAGAAGCTGCTTCTTCATCGCTTTCTATAGATGACATAGCTGTTTCAATGCTAGATATCTTTATTTGAATATGCGAGAGAAGGGAAACAGAACCTGCACAATCATTGCTATCTAGCATTTCCTTGGTCTTCTTGATCTCTGCTGCTATGTGACTCACTTTGCCTTCAAGAAGGGCCAACCTTCTATGCAGGGAACTGGAAAGATTGCATACACCATCAGGTACTTGATGGAAGGATGTAACATGAGTTGAGGATGAGGCTATAACTTTGCTTTCCTTTGGTAAGCCCTGCTGATTCCCATATTTGGCCACAACCCTAGAACTGTCATGCTTCTGTAGCCCATTTTCATGGCTGAATTTTGAAATGTTAGCCATCGACATCATAGATGAACCTGTTGAAAACCTCCCCTCTTGTAATGCAGCTTGTTTGGCTAGCCCTAGTTTTGGCCTAGCTCCTTCAGCTCTGCCCATGTCCACCAGACTGCCTTTTCTCTGCACAGGCAAAGGCACAGGCAAGGGCAGAGCAGTAGTAGACCATCTCACACACTCTGCTAGGTTTTCTTTCTGAGAAGAGCTCCTGCTACTGGGCTGTCTGCTTGGTACCTTCTCCACTACAGAAGGATCAACTTTACCGGAAACCCCAAAAGCTTTTATGCATTCTTCTTTCTCTCCAACAGAACCATGGAAAGTGCCAGAAACCCTAGAAAGCTTCTTACCTTCTTCTCTGGTGCTGCCTCCACTCGCCTTTGAGCGCCCCAGGCAAACAGAAGCCGTTTTGGAAGGTTCATTACGAGCAATTCTTTCAGGGGGCTCCTTGCGGTGGACTGACAGGTTGGGGGAAGCTCTACCGGAACGTGGTCTAGATTCTGTACGAGCTTTTGCATTAGCACACTTGGAAGCTCCATGGGAGCTCGATGAGAGATCGCCTGCTGCTGTAGAAACACTGCGAGATGAGGCAGCCAAAACCCTAACGCCTTCTGCAGCCCTAGATCTTATTGCAGATGAAGCCCTAACCCTAGCACGTTCTGTATCCGAGGCCCTGGGGTTCTCTGCTGCAGAAACCCTTGCGCACTCTGAGGCCGAAACTCTAGCCTGTTCTGCAGCCAAAACTCTAATGCTTTCTGCTTTCTGGGGCTTCGATTTGCCGGCAGCGATTAGCTGTGTGGTCGGGGCCCGCCGCTCTCTGGTGAGCTTGAAGGGCAACAGGGGGTTGGGAGAATCCATGGCGGGGCAAGGATGGGGGGCAATGGTTTTCCCCCCTCCCCCTCCTCTACCTTTCTTGCGCTGCGGAGACATGTTTCTTCGGCAAACAGATGCTCTCAGATCAGAATGAGAATGAAGGAAGGAACGAATTCTGTGGCGAGATGGAAGAAGAGTACATCGCTGACCACC
Organism: Cibotium barometz; assembly: GCF_041138505.1. NCBI lineage: Eukaryota > Viridiplantae > Streptophyta > Polypodiopsida > Cyatheales > Cibotiaceae > Cibotium > Cibotium barometz. Next base: position 32,732,053 of record NC_141081.1, on the reverse strand, counting down.
GAACCCAAAATTTTGAACTTTCAATCATGCCCGCCAAAATTTGAAATTTTGTGGGTTTCCTACCCAAAAATGGCACAAACATATACAAATTTTGTGGGTTTGTGAAAGAGAGGGAGACACACAGGGACACCACAAGAGGGAGGAGGAGAGAGAGAGAGGGGGATTTTGCCTAGTCACAAAGCACATAAACAATCCTCAGCTCTAAATGACACGCTCAGCTGGGGATCAAGGGTGGAGAGAGAAAAAAAGAAAATCATGGCATATGGGCCGTCGATCGGCATTTTGTAAATTCGGGGAAGTTGGTAAATAATTTATTCCTTCTCATTTATTGGCGCCATCCGCCGTCCGCCGTGAGATGGGTATGTATTAATGACCAACAGTATTGCCGCCGGCCGTCAGCTCCATCCTACAATTTCAAAATTCTCCAAGGTCATCGCGTATTGGTTTTACAGGTTTTTTCGCAGCTCCCCCACCCTTCGTCGCTTGGATTGTTGTCGCCTCCACTCGTGTGCTCTGCTTCAAGGTTAGCATGTGTCTCTCTTCCTCTCTCAGCTAAATATTTTTTTAAAAAATCAAGCTCTACTCTCTCTCTCTTTTGGGCTCTCTCTCTCTCCCTCTCGGTCGTGTGTCCTTGGCTAACCTTGGTCTTGAGCCGAAAAGGCTGGCCATTGCTTAACAGCAGGCTCCCCACCCTCCAGCCAGTTGCATGCACGGTGGTGGAGCGCACACACCTCTGTGGGCCGGTTGCATGCACGTCGTTTGTAAGAGGGCAACTGGCTGCGCAACACACATAAGGTCGTCGTGGTTATGCAGCCCGAATTTACATTAGCCAATAGCCATGTGTATATTCAGGGTTTTGGCTAATGGTGATTATAGTCATGCTTTACGGCTTCTACTCGGATGTCGTTTTGGGATTGTGTGCAGGAAATAACAACACGTGAAGACCTTATAAATGGGCACAAATGAAACTTAGGAGACATGCTTAAGGAACTTGGAATTGAAGAGATAGACTACTACTTTGGTAGTCTACTACATGGAATGGTTGCCTTAGTAATAATATGACTATGGTGGTTGGCATGGCATTTTTATATATGATTTTGGGAATTGTATCATTTGCAAGTGTCGTGTCATGATTTTGGAGAAAAAAATCTTTGTAAGAAGGAATGGATTATAATGAATGGGTTTAAATAACACCCTAAAAGATTGTAAAAGTAGCATATGGTCATTTAGTTGGGAAAAGCTATAAATAGGGGTGAAAGTCTATGAAATAGGACTTTTTGATCATTTCATAATTTGGAGATCCTATCTTTCTTGGAGAACATTCGTACTACCCCTTTGGATTTCATAGGAGCTTACTCATGATCCTTCATGTGTGGACTATCGTATGGCCTCTTGGATATGACACAAATCTAACTATTTCATGTAATCTCTTTGCTCTTTACTACATGATGATGATGGTTGATCTTGGAAATATTAGATATGGCTATGGTTTCCTTGCATTTCTTTTCCATGGTTATTTGGTTGCCACTCTTTACATTACCTAGTTGAGTTATATTCTTATGCTTTTTAAATGCAAGATTTTAGACCAGAGAGTTGTGCTTATGCAGCCCGAATTTACAGTTTATGCAGCCCGAATTTATAATATAGTGGCTCCAAATCCATCAAATCCATCCTCTCTTGTGTTGCAAACATGAACAGCAAGGATTTTGCAAGCAAGCGAAAAAGGGTATCCATTTCTTTATCGACCCTCGCTGCCTTTCTGTTTGCATTTTCCACTCTTTTATCTACGCGCTAATCCATCTACTCTTGCGTATGAAGGTGAATCGTTTGGATAAGCTCAAGCAGAGCAAACTCGAGGCCACGGAGAGTCATGGGAGCATGGAGCACCTTTCCTCAGCAGGCCGATGTTGGTTCCAGAAAACGTAAGTCTCAATGACATCCAATAGCTTTACTTCTTTGAGGTCCGGCCACCATTACACACACTTTTCCTTGTGTATTAGGATGTGATATTTAGAGAGAGAGAGAGAGAGAAAACAAGAGCAGTGCCAACATAAGCATCCTTCTCTAAACCTTTACTAATCACTTCAGTGTGTAAAACCTTGCCTAACCCAAGAGCTCCTACCATGCCGTAAGCTTTTAAGCTATAAATAAATGTACTTGTGTGCAACATAGGATCTGGGCAAGCAGCGAGCCATTTGTTTTATACTTGTGTGCAAAATAGGATGTGATGTATTAGAGAGAGAGAGAGAGAGAGAGAGAGGATAATATACATTCATATTGTAGGTTAAGCAACTTTTCCTTGAGGAGCATAGGGAAAGGGATGGGACACTTGTTCGTTATTGTCGTGTGGATGAAGCTTGTCCAAAATGGAATAGGGCATGGGAGAAACGGGTTGATCTTATCCATCATGTCAAAAAATGTCATGGTCTCATCATTGATGTCCCTCGTAGACCCGTCGGAAGACCAAAGGATAGTCAAAAGTCAAAATTGGCTTTTGGATCAAGGTCTCATAGGCAAGCCAAAGCGCGGTCTCAAAGCTTATCTACCCGCATAAAACTTGCCCGAGACAAGCATCTTAGAGATCTACATAAAAATGCAAAGAAGAGATGGATCTTTAGCTCTTTCAACGGAACGATGCCATATGAGGAATGGGAGGAAGCCCATATTCAAGAGGAGATGGCAAAGTGGGAGAGTCAAATGCCAAATCGAATTGCAAAGATGGAAGCAAATATTGCCAAAGGATACGACAGCGTGGTAAGACATGTTGGAGTTTCTTGCTTCAATGTTGGTCATATTGAACTATCTCTTCTCATTGTTTCTAATTCTAAAACTTTTTATTTTCAATGACTTCTTTTAGTCAAGAAAATACAAGGATAAGAAAAATGAGGAGGAAGAAGATCATGACAAGGAGAGCATGGAAGGATTGGAGCATGAGGATGAGATAAATGAGACTGCGGAGAGTGAATCCGAAGATGATTTGTCCATGGAGAATGAGGATGAGGTGGTCGATACTATCTCACCAAAGAAAGCTCTCAAATCCAAAACCTCCATGCATATAGAAATTTCTTCTCCATGTGGAAGTGAGACAAGGTATGTGTCTATTATGCAATGATTTTTTCTTTCTTTTTTTTTTGGTAGTTATGAGTGTTCTATGTTTGTAGATCGCCCAAGGGTACCTCTATCCACTTGTCCTCTTTGAGATATGGTCTTGAGGTGACTTTCGATGCTAAACTTGCGCGTGGAATCACTAGCAAGAAAGCAAGCTCAAGTGTACTCAATCTTTTTGTCATGTAAATATCACTTTTGTTAGAATTCTTTTTTGTTTGAATATCTTGTGGTCTTGTAGTGTAATAAATTATGGATTTGTAGGTGGATAGAGCGTACCTTTGAAGAGGATGCCCTCAAGAATGTTTGGTTTGTTGATAGTCTATGGCTATCATTCATTCAATCTCAACCTAGTGAAAGGGCGATGCGAAACTATTTTGGAAGAGTGGATCTTTCCAACCACATGTTCACTTTCTTTCCGATTGTGGATGAGTGGAAATATTTGTCATGCACGAGTTCTTGTTACGTTTGTTTCACAACACTTACATTGTGAATCTCTCATTTTTGTAGAGATTATTGGACATTAGCGGTATTTTTCAATTGCCATGTACGGTCCATATCTCGTCTGAAAAAAGACAAGAGTGCAATTTTATTTTTTGATTCCATCGCTATTCGTCAAATTGATCGCTACATTGTTCCCTTGACAAGGTATGTGTACTTCTCCTCTAGCATTATAACATAATGGATTCTCTATTTATAATATAGTGGCGCTTGGTGTGTTCAGAGTTTTGCAAATTTTTTCAATGTACACATCGCATGAAGAACTTAAAAAAGAGCTACACATTTTGGAGAATTGTCATGTTCAAACAATGGAGGTATGGAGTTCTTGTAAGAGGTTAGAAACTTTTTTTGATTTGTGAATATGTATGCATTGAAATTTTATTGGTTGTTTAGATGCCGAGACAAGCCAATACCAAGGATTGCGGATACTATATTATGCTAGTGATGAAGCTACTGATTCAAGGTGGTGTGAAGAATTGCACACCAAAGAAGTGGGTAAGTAAATCATGGAGTTGTGTTTCTTATGATACTTTAGAGTACAATGGTTTGTGATAATTGTCTTGAAAATTTGCAGCTTACTTCGGGTTGGTTCTCTCATGCAATTGTGGAGGCGCTCAAGATGGAGTTTGGAGCATGGGCGCAACATGAGGCTTCGGATTCCACCAAGTAGCAAGCAGGAGACAGCGATGTATAGTTTTGTGGCTACCGAGCTAGACGTCCATACACTTATTTTATGTATCAATTTCTTTTGGAATAATCATGTATCAATTTCTTTTGGAATCAAGAACATACACTTATGTTATGTCTCCATGTTGGATATGAGTGCTTTTAATCTCGTAAAATGAGTGCTTTGTAATGAGTGCTTTTAATCTCGTAAACTTCAACTCCGGCAAGTGTAAATTTGCTTTGCACTTTTTTGTGAATCCGGGCTTCATAACTTATGAATTTGGTCTGTAGGACATAATCTGGAATTTTTGTAAATTCGGGTTGAAATTTTTGTAAATTCGGGCTGTAGGACTTTTGACATTAGATATACTCTCTGGAATTTTTGTAAATTCGGGCTGTAGGATTTTTGTAAATTCGGGCTGAATTTTTTGTACATGTGCATCTGGTGGAATCTGTACATTTGCATCTGGTGGAATCTTCTACTCACAAGCTAGAGCGCAGTTATTAAACAGTTACCAAGTTGACAGGCAGTTGCTAAGTTAACAAGCAGTTGAATTGGGTTCCCTGTTGTTGCTTCTTCATGGTGTTTTTTAACACCACCCACCTCTTGAGATTAGTTCAGTTTCCATGGCTTCTTTGCTCCAGGCTTTTACGTTAATTGATTGTGTATGTCATTGTCCTTGAGATTCCATAGCATGCCAAGTGGAAATGAAGGGAAGCGATTCTCAGCAAGTCATTGAGCATGAACCAAAAGTTTTAGGTCGGATGGATGAGGGTTTACCAATGTCGCATATAGATAAGAATTAAACAACACGGTTGTAGTCTATTGCATGCATGCTTGTGCTGGCTGGTTGTTCCCACGCTTAGTGTCGAAGGTGCAAAATAGGTCTTTTATTTGGCTTAACTGACACCCTTGTAAGTAGTTCTGGTGGTATCCATTTTCTCCTTGAGATCACCACCAGATTCTAATCTTGGGATGACGTATCCTTATGGCACAGTGACACTACTCCTGCAAACAAGTGAGCAATAGGCCCTCTCCACTAACTTTCCTTCAGTTTTATTGTTTACAAGTGAGCATAATATGTAAATTCGGGTTATTTGACATAATCTGGGATTTTTGTAAATTCGGGTTGCAAAATTTGTAAATTCGTGCTGTAGGACTTTTAAAATTTGAGACTCTGGAATTATTGTAAATTCGGGTTGCATAAATTGTAAATTCGGGCTGTAGGACTTTTAACATTAGATATACTCTTTAGAATTCTTGTAAATTTAGGTTGCATTATATGTAAATTCGGGATGAATCTTTTCCTGTTTTTCATAATATGGAATTTTTGTAAATTCGGGCCGCAAAATTTGTAAATTCGGGCTGTAGGACTTTTAAAATTTGAGACTCTCTGGAATTATTGTAAATTCGGGCTGTAGAAAAAGATAGTATTTCTACTCCACACAACAAAAAAGAAACATGGAAACAAAATTGACAAAGCGAAAAACAGTCGTATTCTTACAAAAGATGGAATAAAATTTCATACGGATTTAGGGTTAAGCTTACAACAACTGCAATTGAGATGGCGGATTTATGGTATACATGAGCAAAATCCTCATGTTTGAGGCTTGCACTTTACAAGTGTTACCATTCCGGTTAATAAGAGTGAAAACACGCTCAATGTTACGGTCTTCTCCATGCTCACAAGAAGTAATAGTGGCACAAAAACTACTAGGTCCATTGCAAACTTGAACCTCTCGTCCAATAAGGTTTTTACTATCCTTCACTTCACAGTGTTGATTAGTTAAGGGTAACAAAGCATTACATGTGTGGCAACAAAATGTAGCTTCACGACTCACCAATAAGGTTTTTGTACAACAATGAGGACAAAAAATTCGAGGACGCTCGTCAAATCGAACACGATTACGACCTCGTTGGTGCTTTCTTCGCAGAATGCCAGTTTGACAAGTCAGCTTCTCAGGTTGGATGATGGGTTCCTTGATACCTTCGGAATTCAAAGCTTCAACATCCACCTTGCGCTTTCCATGACGAAGTCGAGTTTGAGTGACATGTACTTGGACTTGGCAGATGTTGCCTCGCATTGGCAATTGAATCTCCTCTGGACTCATTAGCGATCCAAGAGTATCTCTTGCAGACTTGAGTTGATGCATGACAATGTTCATAACTCTAGAACTTCTATTTGAAAGGCTTCTCTCGAGTGATTGAACCATCTCCTTGATGTCTTGTAGACATTCAATTGCATCTTTTTTTTGGACGATGTCATCACAAGCATCACTTTCCATTCCATCCATCATTTCATGAGCATTATCCACGATAGGAAGAAGAGCATTTAAGTGTTGAAAATATCGTGTAGCTATCAATCGAATACCATATAGGTGCTTGCATTCGGAGCTCCAATCCGGGCAATCACAGTAGTTTGCTTGTAAGCTAACGTTATACCACTGATTTGGGACACTTGAGCTTTATATTTTAAATTGTAAGCTCAATTCATTGATAACCACTAGGCATGATTGGTCAAGTATATACCTCTGCAAAATTGCCTCTCCCTCTCGCAACTTGTTAGTATGTTTTTGGGAAGAACCTTGAAGTCCAAATCTGCCTGAGTCAGCTGCACGCATTAAACTTGTGAGCATGCATGTCATTTCACAAAAAGAATAGTATACGTTTGTTGATATATGATTTTCATGATACCTATTTCTTGTTTTTGGATAAAAAATTTGAGAAGGGTTCCACCCATGCGATTTCCAGTTTTAGAATCACCCACAAGTGCATGTATTAGGTCCACAATAGAGCGATTGATGCGTGCTTCCAATAGAGTGTACTTGATATATTGCCACAATCGTTCTATCAAGTTTGTGGTGTCAACGTTACCATGGGAAAACAACCTTCCAAATTTTGGCCATCGTGATCTCCACATGCAATACTTTCCGCACCACCCATTTGTGACATAGCGCACCACATTGAGATGGTTTGAATATCGATTGAGTAATTGTTGAAATTGACTATCAAATTCCACTTCACTTGGACACTGCATAAGGTTTGACATTTCCATATATAACTCTCCTCGTAATTCCTTCGGAACCTTCAAACATAAAAGAGAACATTGAATGCCTAAATTGTTAGACTATCTTTTTTGAAAGTGAGAGATGCATCTACCTGTGGAAGGAGATTATCTACCCATGCCTTCTTGGCATGGAACCAACATAAAATAATGTGGCAGGCAATTTGATGGCGTGGTCCTTCTACTGGCATTTCCCAACAATGTGGATCTTCATTTATCACCTTCAAGAATGCTTCAAGTTCCTGCTGTGACTTATCAATGACGAGTGCAGCAAGTCGAATGCTTCCCATTCTTGAAAATATAATGCGGAGTGTCATCTCCAAAGCAATAACATCATGATGTGCCCCTGCATCTGTTGTGCATAACATGAACCATATTGGGATGCCTTGCCCACGTTGGTTTGGTAGTACTGCTGCAAATAAGGGAAGACCAAACACATTTGTTTTGAATGTGCTATCAATTGCCCATGAATTGTTGGAGGAAAATCGCTTAGCCATTTGCAGCATCCAATTGTCTTGTATGATTAAAATGAATGGTTTGTCTTTTGGATTTTGTGCGGTTGGATTATAAGGTTGAAAGTAGACCACCTATAAACATAACAAATGTCAATACAATACAACGAAAGTATTGTAGGAAAAGAAGAGGTAAATTTGCAACCTCAATGTGCATGGTTGTCCAATCATCATTAGGAATCCTACCTGCACAAAAGGTCACGATAAAAATTGCAACAACACGCACTTTGATAATAGCAAAAAAAACATCTTACTCATTATACCTTTGATGCGTTTTTGATATGACAACATTTGAACCTCCTTTGGGATCATAAAGAATCGAAAGATGATTTGATCAAGCATGGTAGCTCTCTCCAATTGATACCTTTCTTTGGATATTGACAATTGTGCAACATGACGAGAACTACCGATATCAAACAAATCCTCTGCACAACATTCCACAACGGATGGGTGTACCGGCAAATGATAGAGATCACTCTTGCTACCCGGGATATGGCCATCATGATTTGGATGAATGTGTATAGTAACCTCATCTTTATCATCAAAGCTTTGCACTTGAACTTTGAATGGACAACCACACTTCTTTGATGTTCTAATCCTTTTCTTTTGTGAACCACAACGCTTAGGCTTTCCACCTCTATGACAAATATAGTCAATCACAAGAGTTGACAAATGATGCCTCTTTGCAGATCGCGCCATAACTAATCTCACTTTGTGCTCAATCATTAGTTGCTCTAGTTGAAAATCTAGATTGCTTTTAAGTGTACCTATTATGTATGATGGGGGCTTGTTAAGATCCAAATTACATTGAGAGTAACCACCTTAGTCTTCTTTTGATGGCTACATCCACAAGAGTTGACAAAGTCCTTGATGAAGGATACAGGAATTCCATAACAACGGGCACCAATGCACCATGTAGACCTCAATGCCTCAAGTGTATTTGCAAGATCTCTATGACAAGATGCGCCATCTATGCAATGCACACCCTCAATAATGTTTTGCCAATCCTCCATACAAGCAACCCTTATGGATGGATTGGACTTGAGACAAATACAAAGTGAACCATTTTCTACCTCTCTTAAGCACAATACCTCTTTTATTTTGCACCATTTCTTAAGATCAAGAACTCCTCTATGATCAATCATTTTGAGTGTATGCAAAGACATGGAGGTATCATCTTTTAGTGATGTGACCATCAGAGTATAAGCATCTCTATCAAATGAAAAATACCTGGACGATATATGTTAGGTCACATTAACTAACGTGGAATCCTCATCGTGGACATCAACCCATTCAGTTTGTTTGTGTTTGTGTGCATCATCGTCTTCTTCACTCGAGCTAGTAGATGAGCTTTCTTCAATAAGAAAGTCATCATCCACATTATCCATTTGAACATACCACTCCATGGTGATGATAGAGCAAGGGTGTAATAAAAATGACAAAGAGAAGAGGAATAAAGAAGGGAAAAGAGGTATTTAGTTGAGGGATCAATAAAATACAAGAATAAAGAGGACACACATCACTCAGCCCGAATTTACTAGTTGCGAGCGTATCTTGCTTAACTTCTTATGCTTAACTTCTGAATTCTTCACACTTTACATACCTACTACAATTGGTCATTAATACATACCCATCTCACTTCTGGGGTTCTTACTTCAAAAAATATATTATTCCTTCTCATTTATTGGCACCGTCCGCCGTCCGCCGTCCTACACCCGAATTTACCAACTTCCCCGAATTTACAAAATGCCGATCGACGGCCCATATGCCATGATTTTCTTTTTTTCTCTCTCCACCCTTGATCCCCTCAAGAGCTGAGCGTGTCATTTAGAGCTGAGGATAAACAATGGTGAATCGTTCGGTGAACCCCGAGAGAATTCATAGAATTTTATTCTGTGCCATCCAATCTCACAGAATTTTATTCTGTGACATCCAACTCGCCCATGAGACCAAATACATAAATGAAGACCATGGAGGTTTTATGTTGAACTTGTGTTCTTTTTTTATTTTTAAAAAAAATACGCAACTAATTCCTAGTTGATGAGAGGACTCCTCTCAAGACCCTGCATTTGTCGTCTAGAAAAAGGAAAATCAAAGCCAAACTAAAAAATTAAAAAGTCTTAGTGTGCATCGATTATGCCACTAGGAGATGCAACGTTTACAAAAGTACAAAATTTTGGGCCATCAAGTGTTGGAGACAAAGAGAGAGGGAGGGAGAGACATGGAGAGAGATAGCACACAAACATGGAAAATAGACAATGGTGAGAGAGAGAGAGAGGGGGGGGGGGGCACAAACAAAGGGAATAGCCAGTGGGATGTGTGTGTGTGTGTGTGTGTGTGTGTTGCATGTGAACTACCCAGGTTAGAGCTTAGGTTTAGATTATAGTTTCTACAAGTTGTTACTTGCTTTTGTAGAAACTATAATCTAAAAGGAACGTCAAAGCCAAACTAAAAAATCAAAAAGTCTTAGTGTGCATCGACTATGCCACTAGGAGATGCAACATTTACAAAAGTACAAAATTTTGGGCCGTCAAATGTTGGAGACAAAGAGAGGAGGAGGGAGGGACATGGAGAGAGATAGCGAGATATAGTCACAAACATGGAAAATATACAATGGTGTGAGAGAGAGAGAGAGAGAGAGAGAGAGAGAGGGGGGGGGCGTTGTTGCCAACAAACAAAGGGAATAGCCACTGGGATGTGTGTGTGTGTGTGTGTGTGTGTGTGTGTGTGAACTACCCAGTGTTAGCACTTAGGTTTAGATTATAGTCTCTACAAGTTGTTACTTGCTTTTGGAGAGAGAGAGCGAGATATAGTCACAAACATATGGAAAATAGTCAATGGTGAGAGAGAGAGAGAGGGGGGGGGGGAGTTGCCACAAAAAAAGGAATAGCTAGTGGGATGTGTGTGTGTGTGTGTGTGTGTGTGTGTGTGTGTTGCGTGTGAACTACCCAGTGTTAGAGCTTAGGTTTAGATTATAGTTTCTACAAGTAGTTACTTGCTTTTGTAGAGACCATTCGTGTTTGCATCATAGCTTCTACAAGTTGTTACGTTGCTTCTATAGAGACCATTCGTTGTTACATCACTTCCATAGAGACCATGCTTTTATGGAGACCATTTGTGGCTCAATAGTTATCCCTTCACTTTTTCAATCTTATATTTCTTGTCATAAGAAGGATTGATCTAACGATGGTGTGTAATCAATTTAGTCCGGTAATTAATTATAACAAACCACCAAATGTTTAGGTGGCTAGGGAGATTAGTGAAATTAGGTACATTAGTGGGACTAGCTAGATTAGTGAAAAGTAATCCTAAAAATCTTCAAGTTTAAATTGTGATTCTTAATACCGAGCTCAGTAAAGTTACAATAGTAGAAGCCAATGATGATGTGTAATCTAGTTTGGTGTGGTAATTATGCCAACTCTCCAAACTCCTCCAACTGTTTTGGTAGCTAAAATAGTTTGGTGTGGTAATTCTACCAACCCTCCAAAGTCCACCAACTATTTTGGTAGCAAAATTAGTGGAGCTCAAAAGATTTATAGAGAGTAATTCTACGAATCTTTGGGTTTACAATACAATTTGAAATAGCAAGTTTAGTGAAGGTGTAATAAGTTAAGGACCTTTTTTTGGTGAGCATTTGGCAACGAGTGTTTTTTTAAGCGAGCTTTGGTTCCATGGGTTTCACTTATGTAGATGATGTGGTAGTTGACATATCCATGTCAATATGTAACAAGTCCATGTCAGCATGTAACATGGCATTGACATATATGTTATCATGTGCACCATGGACATACATGCATCATCCACATGATGTCATAGATCATGGCCTTGGATTGGTCCGTACATATGATCTTCTCCCATTATTCATCATGGACAAACATGCATCATCCACATGATGGCCATAACATATGGTTAAAATGGGTTTCTTCTATATGCTTATTCCGATGATGTCCTTTGTTGCATGGTCCATGTGGTCTCTGTACATGGTTGAAATGAGTTGCCCAAGTCTCTACATGCTCGATATGTTGTCTCAGTGTGGTCTATACAGTCTATATATATCGGTGTGGTTTATACGGTGTATATATCCCGTACATGTCAAAATGGGCTATAGTTGATCTCTATATGCTTGGTCTTCTCACATGGTGTGCCCTGCGCATGATGGTGGTCCATGTGGTCTATATATAGTCGAAACACGGACTGCTTGAGACCTTTACATACTCGATGTTGTATTTTGTGTGACTCTCCTATGCTTGCCATGTGGCATATGGATAGCCTTGTCTTTGCTATATAATAAGAGCATGGGTGAGAGGGATCTCATTCCCCTCTACCCTAGAGTTGGAATCCACTCTTGTGTCTTGTCCTTGAGTAAGAGTGTGAGCTTGCTCGTGTAAAGTCTCCTCTTGTTCCTCTTGCCCTTTTGGTAGTGCTTGTGTGAGAGTTGGTGTGTGTGAGGGTGAGAGATCTCTAGCCTTCCAACTCTTACCATGTCTTGCTAGTGAGAGGTGTCAGGTTGTGTACAAGAGGGAGGTTTGTGTGCTTGAGGGTTTGCATCTTGCTTGGAGGAGGATGGGGATAGTGCTATGGTCTTCTCTTGGGTTCATTGCATGTGGGATGGTGAGAGCATTCTATGTGTGAGAACCCTTAATCTTATTACTCGAATTGTTAATGGGAGAGAAGGTTGTGTTAAGGGATTTGTATAGTTGTGTTGCTTGTTCCTTTGTTCATTCCATTAATTAGGGTGTTAGGTAGTGTAGATTGCCTCTACTCTCTTACTCTCTCTTCATCCTCATCCCTGACAGCTTGTGTGAGATTGGGACCCAAGCCTCCTCATCATCTTCCAATGGCATGTGAACACCCGGGAGCACAAAAAGGATAGACATTGGTTATGTTCCTCTCTCTAGTAGATATATGGATTATTCGCATGCGTTCAGTTCCTAGAAGCCTTTTAGGATGCAAGCTTTGCAGAGATGTTCTACTTCGAGCTCATCATCTTCGGATATAGCTTTCACAATAATGGAAATCCACTCCGATGCTTTAAGGCAGTGCGACACTTCCACATACAAAGGTCATCATGAAGATGAAAGCTAAAGATGCCACCATTAATGACCGTTCCTCATAGCTTCTAAGGACATAAGAAAGACTAGGCAAGCGGGTATCCACACTTTCCATACATTAGAAAATCCCTACCTTTAGTCTAAGAGCATTTCACATTATGTATGGCCATGGGCCCCATTGATGTAGCAATTGCCCAACCATAAGGCTAATATGTATGAGTAGAAATAGGCTATGGGCGAACCCATGTATATACAACTTTTGATAATGTGAACAAGGAGAATCAATCATTTTTTTGGTGCAAATGTTTCTTCTTTTATGCTCCTACTTGTGTGATTGGGCATGCATGCTTGATAGCTTGAGTGAGGGAGTGATTGAGCTAGAGCAGAGGGGAGAGTGGTTCAAGCTTCCTAACTTAACCATTACCATCAGAAGGATTACCTTAGAGGATCGAGAGGAGAGGAAGAGCTCAAACAAGAGGGATTGACACTCCTCTTGGCCTCTGTCACCTCTCCTCGTGAGTGAGGGAGTGATTGAGCTAGAGCAGAGGGGAGAGTGGTTCAAGCTTCCTAACTTAACCATTACCATCAGAAGGATTACCTTAGAGGATCGAGAGGAGAGGAAGAGCTCAAACAAGAGGGATTGACACTCCTCTTGGCCTCTGTCACCTCTCCTAATGGGACTTTCAAGATCCAAGATAAGTGGTTTGATCACTATCCTACGATTCCTTGCAAGAGGGCAAGAAGTTCCTTTAACATGAATATGTTTTTCCTTGTGAACTGGGCTCCTCCTTTACCCCCCGTTTTAGGAATCCCCTCCTCCTATTACCCACCAGCAAATATACTCTCCCTACTCACAGGGGGATAATTTATCTCCCTTGGGTAATCAGCTGTGCAAGGGTTTTGAATTACTACTTGAAAAAGGATAGTGTTAAGGATGGGAATTATGAAAAAATGGTTATTCATGAACCTCTCTCTCTCTCTCTCTCTCTCTCTCTCTCTCATTAAATCAAAGATGGTGGTAGATAAGGGGAAGAACAAGAGATTAACTAATCATTCTATTAGTCACTCTTCTTAATAGGCCTTACCACCTCTTGCTAAGAGAAAAAGGTTGTTATGACCAATAAAGGCGACTGATTAAGATCTTATCCTTGAATGCTGAAGGGTTTACTAATCCTACTCGCCCTTTAAGGCCAAAATATTGGATTTTGAATATATTGTATTTCCCAAACTTTTTGGCTCTTCAAGATGTTAAAATCTCTAAAGACATTCTTTTGGAGAGACTCCATTCTCTCAATAACAATTACCATTGGGTTTATTATCTCCTTTCCACTCAAAATCCATAGTGACCATAGTTAGAAAATAAACCCAATTACCATTAGGTTTATTCTCTCTTTTTCACTTAATATCCACAGTGACCATAGTTGGGTGGAAGTTAAAGTTGAGTCTCACGGAAACCTAGCCCTTGTGTTTGTGATAGGTGAAAATTTCACCCTTCTTGTGAATGATGATCCCCATCTTATTTAGGAGCCGCCACATAGCAGCTCCTAGCTACCCCATGTGGTAGCTCCTTCTTTCTTCTCTTCTTCTATAATTCTATACTATACTATAATACTACTCCTCTATTTCTATATTATACTAATACTCCTCTTATATTTTACTACCACTCTTCTATATCATACTATACTACTACTCTTCTATTACAATACTATACTACTACTCTTCTCTTCTTCTATATTATATTACTACTCTTCTTCTATATCATACTACTACTACTCTTCTATACTATATTACTCTCCTATATTATACTACTACTATTCTACTATACTGCTCTCCTATATTTTACTACTACTATGCTTCTATACTATACTACTACTCTTCTTATATTATACTACTACTCTTCTACTGCTATGATACTACTATACAGCTATTATATACTTATATATATATATATATATATATGTATATATGTATGTGTGTGTGTGTGTGTGTGTGTATACATATATTATACTCCTCCTCTTCTATATTATACTATACTAGTACTACTCTTCTTCTGCTATGATACTACTATACTGCTATTATATACTTATATATATATATATATATATATATATATATACATATGTATGTATATATGTATATATGTATGTGTGTGTGTGTGTGTGTGTATACATATATATACATACATATGTATGTATGTATATATATATGTATGTATGTAGATATATATGTATATATATATATATATATATAGAGAGAGAGAGAGAGAGAGAGAGAGAGAGAGAGAGGACATGTTAGAGAGAGAATGTGTTAAAGAGAGCTAGAGAGAGAGTCAGCTAGTTCGAGAGAAATAGAGAGAGTTAGAGATTAGAGAGAGTAATAGAGAGAGAGAGAGAGAGAGAGAGAGAGAGTTAGAAAGAGAGAGACAAAGTTAGAGAGAAGGAGAGTTAGCAAGTTTTAGAGGGACATAGAGGGAGTTAGAGAGAGAGAGAGACAGAGAAGTAGAGGGAGATGCCATGTGGTAGCTCCCCCTTTCTTCTCTTCTTCTATACTATATTGTACTACTACTACTACCCTTCTATTACTATACTACTACTACTACTACTACTACTACTACTACTACTCTTCTGTACTATACTACTATACTGTTACTATATATATATATATATAATTTAGGAATTAAATGGTTAGATGTGTGTGTGTGTGTGTGAGAGAGAGAGAGAGAGAGAGAGAGAGGTAGAGAGATATCTAGAGAAAGAGAAAAAGAGAGAGAGAGACTTAGAGAGAAAGAGAGTTAGTTAGAGACAGTGAGGGAGTTAGTACTACTACTATTCTATACTATATTATATATATATATATATATATCTTATTTGGGAGTTTTAAGGTTTGATTAGAGGGTTAGAGTGTTAGAGAGAGAGAGAGAGAGAGAGAGAGAGAGAGAGAGAGAGTTATAGGGTTAGAGAGTGAGAGGGTTTAAAAAAGGGAAGGAAAGAGATTGAATTAGAGAGAGAGAGAGTGTTAGAGAGAAAAAGAGTGAGGGACATAGTTAGAGAGAGAGAGAGTTAGATAGAAAGAGTGAATGTTAGAGAGAGAGAGGGAGAGTGTTAGAGAGAGAGAGAGAGAGAGAGAGTTGGTGAGTTCGAGAGAAATCGAGAAAGTTAGAGACAGAATTAATTGGTGATTAATCGTTTTCTATCATTTTCTAGGGTTAATGTGTTTAATCAGTTGTGTGCGTTGGTATATAATACAATCAAGATTAATGTATTTAATTGGCTTTGTGAGCTCAAATGAAAGAAAAAAGGAAATAAAGACGAGGACAACCACAAATAACGATACACCTGTCCGCGTTCACATGCAACAATGCATGCCAACGTTACACGTGTACGCGTTCACATGCAAAAGGACATATTATATAATTGTTTATTGCAACCCCCACAACACCAGATTAAGGTTATATTAAGGACAATATTATATAATTATTTATTATACCCCAACAAAACGTTTGGGGTGCTTATAGAGTAGAATTAGTTTTAAAAAATGTTTTTTAATTTGGTTTAAATGGGAAAAATAAAAAAAAAGGGTCGGAGAGAAAAGAGAGAGAATGGTCAATTGTAAATTTCAAATTTGAGGAAAGCTTAAATAGATAATAGTACACTTGGAAATGGTGTGGAGGTAGTACAACGCTCTCACGTCTCGCTCTGACTTTCTCCCATCTCTTCCACAGAGTCCATCCGATCCAACTCTCTCCTGCCATGGCTGCTTCTCTGTGCCATGTCCATTGTTGGGTGCTCAATCCTCAGAGGCTTCTTCTGCTACCCACTTTTGCTCTTTATCATGTGAGCTCTGTGTCCCCCGCTAGGGTTTTGTAGCTAACTGGCTTCAGATCCAGGGTTTTCTGAAGCTGGTTTTGGGAGTTTCCTCGTGAACAGATGGTCCGGACAAGCGCATTGATGCTGCAGACAATGGAATATCTGCTGGGGATCTGACGCTGGGTAAAATCAGGTATGAGAGTGCATAAAGGGACAGTTGAGAGAGAGAGAGACACACACGCACACACAGTCGCACACACACTGAGAGAGAGAGAGAGAGAGAGAGAGAGAGAGAGAGAGTATGTTCGGCCCAGTAGCTTCCAACATGGAGCACATAACTAGCTCCAATGATGGTGCTGGCGAGTATCCCCACCTTGAGCACCATCAGTTTGTGTGCAACAATACATCTGCCCATTATCAGAACATACCCTTGTTCAACCATTCTGCACATAGTTTCTCCTTAGACAATTTACCGCAGCAGGCTTGCTGCCATTCCGCATCACAAAACCAGCCCCTTCAGCATTCCCAGGCTGCTCTATCCCTCCCTTCTCACTCAAAGCCCCACAGAGGAGAAGCTGGAGATGCACTTTCGTCTGGATACAACAATCATGTAGGGTACACATCCTCTGTTAATCAGGGCATTAACTCTAATTATGTAGGTCATATCAGCTATGAGGCCTTGCGTAAGACAGGCATCCTGCCAGATGCTCCAACTGTCTCTTGCAATTCGCCAGAAGCTTTATTGGATGTCCTCTCAGTGATCCAGCAAAAGCTGCAGCAACTGCAAGCCATTGTGCAGCGGATGGTTCAGGGAGGTGGGCAACATGTCATGCCTCAGCAGCAGCAGTCACTAGCTGCAAGTGTTACGTCAATTATGTCACAACTGTTTGCAGCCACTGCTGGTTTGTTGCATCAGCCTGCCCCGTCGTTGATCCAGGTTCCATCGTCTGCTCCACAACTCAACCAAGCATTTGATCTAAGATTTGACGGCTTCCATGATGATGGAGTGAACAATCTTCTTTCAGCATCACTTGGAAGATTCTTGGGAAGCACACACGAAAGCTTCTTCCCCTCAAGCAGTGGCTGCTCTACATTGATGGGTGATGTGGCAACAAGTTCAGCTATAAGGGTTGGCATGGGAGGCTCAGAAATGGGTAGAGCAGCTGGATTAATAGATCAAAGACTGAAAGAGCAGGCTTCATCTGGCGACCCTAAGAGCCGACTTGCCCCAGGAAACACACCCAATAACTCTTTTGAAATTGAGCTTGCGAAGGAAAGTCCCAGTAGTGCAGTTGAAGCTGGTAACAGTCATAGTATGGATGGTATTGGGAATCAAGTGATACTGTCTTTGGAAGATCATGATTATGGTAGTGTTTTAAGGGAGGATGATGATGATGGTGAAGGTGAGAAGCTCCCACTGGGGTCATATGAGCTGGTGGAGATGGCTGCTGCTGAGATTCTTGCTGAGCATACTCATTTTTGTGAGATTTGTGGAAAAGGTTTCAAAAGGGATGCCAACTTAAGGATGCACATGCGTGGTCATGGTGACGAGTACAAGACCCCCTCTGCCCTAGCGAGGCCTGACAAGACCTCTCATGATCGTTCAATTGTCAAGCTAAGAAGATACTCCTGCCCTTATGTGGGATGCAAAAGGAACAAGAAGCACCGGAAGTTCCAGCCATTGAAAACCATGTTGTGTGTCAAGAATCACTACAGGCGGAGCCATTGCCAAAAGCTGTTGACTTGTAGCAAGTGCAAAACAAAGAAGTTTTCAGTTGTAGCAGATTTAAAAACACATGAAAAGCATTGTGGTCAGGACAAGTGGCAGTGCTCATGTGGGACGACGTTTTCTCGGAAAGATAAGCTCTTTGGGCACATAGGTCTCTTTGCTGGGCACACTCCTGCAGTACCAATACACGAAATGGAGAGTCCCATGGCTCCTATGGAATCTTCTTCCGGCTGTTTCTCTTCGGGATATGGAGAGGGTTTGGAAGGCTTAGCTGGCAATGAAGCAGTCTATCTGGGCACAACAGGGTCCCCCAATGTTGCACAGGGAAGTGGGCCAGCAATAAATGCTGATTCGATGACTGGAAGTAGTCATGGGATGGAAGTAGCAACGGGTCATTGATGGGAGATGGCTCTTCTCCTTCATCTTCTTTGGCTGGTGCGCTTTCTTCTGATTCTTCCATGCTTCATGATCTCCTGCCTGGCAATTTTCTTCATCAAGATGGGAGCAACTAGATCCTTGTGCTGTTTGAGTATAGGGTTCATAAGATGCCTTTGGCTATTAAGGCAACTGATGATATGGACACAACTACTTTATCGGTAGATTGCTGTCCTATTTGTGAAAGAGGTGGCTGGTAAACCATCTTTGCTCTGTTGGTGCAGGTGAGAAGAGCTTTCTGCTTGGAGATGGTCATAGAGGCACCATCGAGGTTGTGCAACACTGGCTGAAGTACATTCAGCACTGTTAGTTGCTGCATGGGTGGGGCTTGCTCTTGGGAAAAGTGTGGTTTCTAGAAGGATCTTTTGTAACTGGTACACTCTAAGCTAATGGGATTCTAGACATAGGTAGGACATGGCTGTGACAGTGATGGATCATCACTCTTTGGACACGTGCTGCTGAGATGGTGAACTTTTATTTGATGTGTGCTGAAACATGTGGTGTTTCTGCCTGTTATTTGCATGACCTTACTGGACTATGAGTACTTTTTTGCATGCCGTTCTTTCATGTTCTATAGAAATCAATGATTGGACCATCTAGTTCCACACTTCTATTTCTTGTTGTCATCTCGAGATTTCTTGCTGTTAGAATAAACAGGAATCTCAATGGATTCGAAGACGATTGAGGCCATTGTTTTGTAGCTTATATTGGAAAATGTACATGATCATCATGGAGTTCTCGTGCTTACAATCTTTTTTTGTGTGGAGCATTATGCCCGGGAGACCAATCCTCTGACATATGCTACAAAGGAGGATCAGGTATTTTGTTGGACTCTAGTTGAGCAAGCCTATTTTGAGAAGCTCCCAGTTGTTATGTCATCTGATCCCATTTGGTTGCCAGATTTGGATAAAGCCCTTCACGATTTTTTGTAACGCTAGTGGAGGAGGCCTTGGAGCAGCATGGGCACCGTGTTGCCTATGAGAGTTGAAAGCTTTGTGGTGCTAAGCAGCGGTTTTCCACATATGACCAAGAGCTGCTTGTAGTGGTGCAAAGCTGCAGCACTATTTGATTGCTTCCGAGTTCCAGATCCATACAGATCACTAGTCTCTCAAACATTTGTTGACAGAGCCAGAGCAAGACTTGTCTCCCCGCCAATCACGGTGGTGGAATTTTCTCTCTCAGTTTGCCTTTTAGATTGATTATTTGCTTGGTAAGGAGAATGTGGTAGAGCGATTGAGTCGAAGGCCACATTCGGTGCATACTGTGGAGAGTTGCCATAGTGATTATTTCATGCCGATTAAGGTGATGCATGCTGAGGACCCGGACTTCCAAGAGTCGTGGAGTAGATGTGTGCATATCATTGCTTCAGAATACACCATTCGAGATGGGTAGTTGTACTACAAGGATTGAGTTTGTATGAAAGGTGGTGATTTCTACCAAGTTGTTCTACATGAGGCACATGGTGTCTCCTTTTTAGGACAATGTGGCGAGGGCTTGACATTCGAGAAGTTATCCTACTTTGCTTTTGGCCTTGCATGAAGCAAGGTGTCCTTCAATATGTGCAATGCTACGAAGTTTATCACAAGTCAAAACCAGATAGATACCAGGAAAGTTCTAGTAGCCTTCATCCATTGCTAGCTCTAAAGTTGCCATGGGAGGACATTTCTATGGACTTGTCAAATCAGCAAGTGCTCTTGATTATTCCATATCTAGGCTTATTCCATATTAGGGATGCAGGGTAGGTATACCTGTCAAATATGCTACCATTTTGCTAGTTTGTGGGTCAAAAGTGGTCACTTCGATGTAGCTTTTCACAAGGATGCCGAGTGAACTCCAAGAAGCTGAAGACGCCGTCCTCGATCAAAGACGAAAGACTGCAGAAACAGGTACCAAGAAAGCTCCACAAGCAATCTCTTCAGCAACTCAGCTACTACAAAAGCAACAAAACAAGTTGCTAGGTACACTGCTCCTCTGGAAGAAAACAACCATGTAGGCTGCGACATGCGGCTCCAAATAATGGTTCAAAACCCAAGTGTAAGAACACTCTCCAAAGTCGAATCTCGTGTATCCAGCCTGGAGAAGGTATGAAAAACCTCATAACCAACCAAGATTAGATCATGTATATAATCAATCCTGGGAGAAGCAAACTACTCCTCACTGGAACCCTCAAAAGTAATAGAGTCAATCTGCTCCAACTCTGTACCAAGAGTAGCCAAATGTTGTACAAAAGCATCCTCTGAAAAGGTCGGTAGAAAAGATGATGTCCATCTGCTCAAACTCAGTATCATGAGTTTCCCAATGCTGTACATAAGTACACACCACTAAGGTGGGCATCACAAGATGAAAGGACTCCACATCCCCCTCTGAAAATTGATGTCGTCGGACTGGTACAAGCCCAACGTGATTCTGATCCAAATCCAAAAAAACTTTGGAAGTACCACTGTGCCCTAGGCACGGTTAGCAACCACAGATCCAAAGCATCCCACTGGGTCCAAAAAACCATCCTCCAAAACAACAAACTTGTAGAACTGGCAGGGGGAGGGGCATCCTCAGAAGCATCATAAAGAGAGGAAGAGGTAGACTCCTCACAATGAGGAAGGGAAGCAGGAATATAAATTGCAGTGGTAACAAAGTCCTCAAAAGCATCATAGATAGCAGAAGACTGTTCCAGAAGTAGAATCAGATCCCAAGAATCAGCAATAAATAAATGATCCATGTGAAAGGATCACACCTCAAAGGGAAAAACACCCTCCTTGTTTTGCAAACACTGCAAAGAACACAGGCTCGGACAAAATAAACTTTGCTCAAGATCTCTGAAAAGATCACTGCTCTCCTCCAAAATCTGTAAACTCCTGTCACAGAAGAAAGTCTCCATAGATACAAAACAGCTCCCGAAACTGATCCTCAAGTGAAGTAGCTGGAGATAGGCCCCCTTAGAGTGTAGAAAACTCATGTGGAAAGCAAAAAGCAACCAAAACACTACTATCCAGTAAAAAAAATTATCACTCCACCGCCAGTAGAAGGCAAGAAACATGAAGAAACCAGGAAACCGAGTAGGCCAGGAACAAAACACAGGTATAGATGCTCCAAAATCAGCAAAACGTTGACTGAAATCAGAAATTCAGAATCCTCCTCAAGTACCAAACTGCCTCCAAAGCCACAATCCAAACAAGAAACCCCCTCTGCAAGTGATCCGTGTCCACGAGAGAAGAAACGCCCCAAACAAGGGGCTACAAACCTAAAAATTCAGGCCAACCAGTGTCCACACCTCCTATGAGGAAAAACGGTGAAGAGAAGGTACCTTCGGGTCCAACAGATGAAGCCCATGTGAAGGTAGAGCTACCAACAAGATCAGTTCATAAAAAACGCAGCAACCATGGTTGCAAATCTGAAAATGCAGAGGTATTCGGGGCAGTAGAAAGGGTTGAATTTGGAAACGCCGAAGAAATAGGTACACCCAAGCCTCAGATCAGCAAATCAGCATTCGAAACCTGTAGAAGAAAAAAACATAGCAAATATGCTACTGCTGGCATGTACAAAATAGGCGACCAGCACTACAAGGGGGGTATGAATGCTGAGAACTGCTGCAAACTGCAGTAGACAGCCACCTATAGAAAAACGCAGCAAACTATTTGCTGCTGCCCTGAAAACAGTGCAGATAACAGGTGTGAAAGGGGTTCTCGGAGGTCAAACTGATGAAGAAGGACCACGGGCTGCTGAGAAGAAACGTCTGGAAGAGGTGTAACTCGCGGCGGCGGGTGCCCGAGGGACTAGGGCCTTTTACACACTTGTTGATACCATCAATGCATGTTAAAACACTTAAACATGGCCACAACCTTAACACATATCCATCATCACTTTGCATAAAACATAAAGCTGGACAAAACATCCACAAATGCTGAAAATGGAGCTTGCACGTGTGACACCACATAGAGGCCGGAATGGGCCGACCCCCCCCCCCTTGGAGTATTTTATTACCCAAGGAGAATAATATCATGTACAAGCTTTGAGGGCCTTACTCTCCCCACGGGAGATGTTGGATTATCCCTATACAAATGCCATAACACAGCCCAACACAAGGCTACCAAGCCGGAACATAGGCTGTAGAAATGCCGAGCCAACAATATAATCCATATACCTCCGTGTGGGTACTGATTCTTCCCCAAAAACCACGGGTCTTCATGCAATAAAGCTGGTACAGCAAGTACAACTCTCCATTCAGTCGGTACAGTAGGTACAATGGTTGATATGGCAAGTACAGTGGTTGGTACAGTCGGTACGGTGGTTGGTACAGTAGGTACAATAAGTATAAATGTTGGTACAGTAGGTACAATGACTAGTACAGCAGGTATAGTGGTTGGTACAATCGATACGATGGCTGGTACAGTTGGTACGATGGCTGGTATAGCAAGTATAGCAAGTACAAATGCTGGTGCAACAAGTACAATGGCTAGAAATCATAATAAATGATTAAATACCCTTGCCTTCAGTATTTCTTCGCGATATGGAAGCCTCCAAAACAGTCCCCAACAGCCGGTATTCTTCATGGGCAGCCTTCAAGAGAGAGAAAGAGAGTAGCCATCATTAGGGCAGCCTGTAACGGTGGTAGAGGCTGGTGTGCAGCCAGAGAGCCTCCATTAATGAAGAGAGAGGGCTCCAATTTATAGATTTGGGCCTCCCATGATCTAAAATGGCAAGAGAAGGCTACAATGACAAGTGGAGAGCCACACAATAGCTGAAGTGACAAGTGTGAGGTCACTTGTCTCACTTTGATCCACTTTCTAACAAGTGTCAAGCCACTTGTCTCACTTTGGTCCACTTTCTTGCCACATGTCTGAATCTAAGAGATGGGTCCTTCCATATACTTTATCTCTAAAAATATCCCAACTGGTAGACATTCTGTCATAGGCACTTTGCCAACTCTTGGTATCTGCTCAATTCCAAATGTAATGACGCGAACAGAATTTCCATCGGAGTCGAGCCAAAAATAGCAACTCTCCTAAATTTTAGGAGTGTGGTCCTTTGTATTCTAGGATAATCCCCCATTCCCAAAGCTTGTACTTTCCAAATATTTAAACATCCTGGAGTCCACCAGACCCCTTTCAGACTGGGGAAATGTCTAGGCTGGTGACAGCAGGCGACCAGCAGCACTTATGAGAAAAAAACGCAGATCTGTCCACCTTGAGGAAAACGCAAAAACGCAAGAGGGAGCATCCAACACTGAAGATCACTGGTGCTTTGATACCATGATAGAATGTGTAGCGGAAGAAGGGAAAGTGGTAACACAGGAGAGAGAGAGAGAGAGAGAGAGAGAGAGAGAGAGAGAGAGAGAGAGAGAGAGAGAGAGAGAGAGAGAGAGAGGAAACACAGGTGAGAACCTGCTCTCAATATCATCATCCAAAGGAATACATGCCCTGAGCAAGAGGGGAGAAAACCTCGTATGTGAGGGACTGAGCAAACAATGCTAAGCAAGCAGTAAGAAATGAAGGAGGCAAGCCAGCTATATATATGCCCATGAGTAGGCGGCCGACTGGTGATAAAAAACCTCCATGACTGGGAAAATACCCAAGACTCCATAATATGGGAAATAATGTGGGAAAATATATGTGAGGGGTGACCAGCTCCTCTGACTAACATGGTCAGCCCTAGAGGCTAAAGTAGGACACCAAACAAGAAGCCAACGAGAAGGAGATGATGTCTAACACATATGAAGGTTGAGAAGCATGCAATGTTCCTCACCATTATCTACCATGTGTCTAGTAAACCTCGTGGACATATCCATATTTACTCTTTGTCTCTAACGATATCATACAATTCAGCAGGTCTCTTGAGACATAAGAGACGGTTTCTCAAAGGATCAACTATGTCTTGAAGCAAGCACTTTGGCTGCTTTCATTCATATCTTGGCTCTAGTTTTAGGTTGTATTTTGCAATAAGCCAATGATACCCATGGAGACTATTGGGGGGTTGTAACATTTGGTTGGGTATGTACATGCTCACAGCTCATGTATATGAGGTTTGCTTGTAAGAGCAAGTATGGTAATGCCTTTGGATGATGTAATGTACTCATGGTTTTCAAGAACAGATGAGTGCTAAGGTGCATGGGGTTGGTTATTGTAACTAGTGTCCGTGCTTATGGTCTAATGCAATTGAAGCACCCTTTGTGTGTTCAACCCAAAAAATGAAAAAAGATGAAACTTTTCCACATGCATCTCCATTAAAATCATTGTTCGATTATGATGAAGTCTCCTCTTCTCAGATTGCTCATCCAATATCCTTAGATAATCCTTCGTGATGTGCTCGGTGGTGTTACACTTGATTGATCAGCGAGTCACTTGGCTCAGAACTCCTCCTAAGAAGAGACATGTCTGCGACACTTTCCACTAGAACTATGGTTATCCTCCATGGCCTTAACAACTCCTCCTTTAGGAATCTCTTTGCCCTTCTACTGTTGGAGTTTTTGCTATTGAGTCCCAGAATTGAAACTCTTGTGTCTCGAGGGTAGTATGTACTACGTCCGAGAGGTCATGCCGATAAAATACACACATTTGCGTGTGAGGATGGTTTCAAGCCATCCATGAAATGCTCAACTTTCTTCGATTGTCATGATGGACGGTCCTCAAGAGCATGAGCAAAAGCTTCTAAAACTGGGCAAGATAGTCGAATATATGTTCGCCTTGGTTTTTTTAAAAAGCGTTTCGAGTACCACGTTAGCTCACGGTAGTAATCCACGGGGATAAACTCCTTCAAGATTGCCTTGTGACAATCATCCCAACAAGAAACGAAGTGGTGCCTAAGGTGGCCTTTCCATCGCAAGAAGGCGAAACCTGTTGTTACACACACTATTGGTTAACATAGCTTCACCTTGCCCGACTTTCCGTATGGTGCTTTGCCATCTTACCCACACAAACAAACACTTAACTTTTGTAAGACGACATTAGAACATATAAAGCCTTACTATGAGCTTAATGTCAAATAGGAAAAGTCTACAAGCTTAGTGTAGAGACTAGTAATAGAGGCCGGATACTTTTTGGCCTAGTGTGAAAACTAGTCATTTGTATGTGTCATTTTTGGTAAAAAGAAAGACATAATCATTCCCTTCACTGTAGTTTTCCTGTGAGCTCTCCTTCTTCCCTCTTCTTGCTTGCTTGTATGCTATCGTATTCTTACTTGCTTGATGGATGCTTGTTTGAATAGGTGTGATTGTGGGTTTTCCTCTTCCAATAGCTATGATTGCGGGTTCTCCTCTTCCATTAGCTTCTTCCTTTCCTCTCATTTGTGAGAGAGAACCATCGCTCGCGAAGAATCATCTCTTCTTGCTTGAAATCATCATTGCATAAAATTGAGAGCACATCACCAATCTTGTATGAGATTAGACATTGCCAACAATGAAGCAAAACACAAGCTTATTCGTAAGACCTTCTCAAATGGCAAGCATTTTGCACTTTAAAGCATCATTTGGGGAAGAGTTAAATCCTTGGGAAACTCATCATGGGAAAACACATGTGCATAAGTATCAAAAGCAAAGAAGAGGTGCATTAAACACTATTCTAAGCATACCCAAAGCACAAGTGCATGAGATAACAACACACGGCATGACATCCGCACTAAATGCATCAAAGGCACATAAGGAAATAAAGAACAAAGCATCAAAGGAAGCATCAAAGCACCAATTAGAAACATCAAGTGGCATTAGAGACAAAGTCTACACCAAAGGCACAATGAAGAAGACAACACCAAAAGGTGGACATGAAGACAAGCAAGGACAAGAAGCCAAAAAGAGCCAAGAGTCAAGCCAAAGAGCAAAGACCAAGAGCCAAGAAGCATTCAACAATGCAAAGAAGGACGCGATATTGACATAAAGCATGAAGAAAGTAATAAGGGATCTTCATCATGCAAAAGCAAGGAGATCTTAAGCAAGCAGCAACATTAAGTAACAAAGAACGTACCAACCACTACCCTAATCTAATCAATTCATATATTGTTAGCCACCAAATGAGTAGGCAAATCTATGTGTTTGTAAGCACGCTTTACCACCTATGAGTAGCCAAAGAGCACCTAGGGGAAGTGATGCAAATGTAAACATTCCTGACCACCTGAGAGTAGCTAATAAGCACCTAGGGGGAGAGATGTTCCATGTTCGAATCCAAATGTCAATCTACCTACCACCTACATCAAGGGAGGGTGAAGTATTGATAAACCTCACAGCCAACCATCTTGCAAGAAATATGGCACCAAGGGGGGGGTTGTTGAGAAATGTGGTACCATTGAGCACAAGGAAGATATATGGAGTGAGTTGAGTAAGCCAAAGAAGATATTGTCTAGCAAGAAGCCACATGAGAAGATATTGTCCAGCAAGAAGCCACATGAGAAAATCTGAATTATCCTACATTGATATATAAGCCAAAGGATGTACCTCCTTATACAAACAAAGCCAATCCACATCTTAATGGTGATGACCAAATTTTTTGGAACTAGGGATTCCATTCAGTACTTAGAGAAGTTCGATCAAATTTGTGAGGCCATTGGACGGATTGATAATCCCACCAAGATTTGCTCATTCAAACTTTGACTTAAAGGCAAAGCAAGCAAGTGGTTTAGGTCTCTAAACCCACTTGAAAAGGCTAGCTACAAGGTCTTGAGACACTTTTATAGTGGAATTCTCGCCCAATGGAGCCCCATTACACAGATCTATAACCTCAAGCAGGAGGAGGTAGAAACCATGTGAGACTACATTGCTAGAACAAAGTATCTCCACATGAGATGTAGCACCTACGGAGAGAGTGGATGATCTATTGCTCATCGATCAATTTATGATCGGTCTTAAGAGCAAGATGCTACACAGCCATCTCTACATGTCCAGGTGGATGTTAATCCAATTCTAGGATTAACAAGAGCTACCGCCATTATCTTACATCAAGGAGTCACGATAGATACACCAAAGAGTCATACATTCAAGATATCAAGCAATAGTGTCTAAAGCTACAACTTGGATGGGCGCTCGTAATGGTGTGATGGAGTATCTATGATAATTCTCGCTTTTCAAGAGCGTGTGATAGCAAGATAGGATGAAGTCCTAAGTGATGTACTTCATGGATATATTATGAGAGTAGTCATTGTAATAGCATTAGACCTCTTATGAGCCTAAAGTGCCCGGCTGGCCACAGTGAGTGTGAACACTTATGGCCATGTATATAAGTGAATTTCTCTCATAATACAACATACTCTCCCATTGTGCAATTGAGTCTTGCTCTTGCTAATCCTCTTGCTAATCTCTCTCCCTAATGCATGCTAGTGAGTGTGTGAGTGAAATGAGGTGAGAGGAGGGACGAGGACCCATAGTGCAACGTGGCGGTGTGACAACGCTCGCAGCAGGAGATGCGGTGGAATTGCTTCTCAAGGAGTTGTAGAGCTTGGAGACCTCAAGGGTTACGAGCTTGGCCATTGGAAAGATGTGTTTCAAGGAGGGTTATGGTGATTAGCCTTAACATTTTTGGCACCTTGCCAGGGAGCCATCCCTTGGCTTTTTCCATCGTTTTGTCTCTAATCTACGCATAACCCATTGCCCATAATCTTGATTAGTGGTTTTCCATGAAAAAGATGTGGATTTGATGGTGATTTGTGTAAGATTTGGTCTAAAATAGCTCTCTTTTTTGTTTTTGAAAAGAATGTTTTTTACTTAATTTTTAGATTAATTTGTTGTTTTTATTATTGTTTTTGTGGTTTTTCATGTTCTTAAGGCTTGCACATAGTTTGTATTAGGCTTAGTTTGTATCCATTGCATCAAACAATGCAAGAGAATGCATTTCTTAGTGGATGTTAGCTCTCTTTAGTTTAAACATAGATCTAAGATCATTAATTTTAGTTTAATTATGTGTTTTTTGTTGAAATTGTTTGGATTAGAGTGTTAGCAAGCATTAGGAGTAACTTAATCTTTCAAAAAATTTCTTGGAACCATAAAAAAATCCTTGAATTTGATTAATTTCTCTTAATGGACTGGTTTTTATCATTAAGAGTGATTAATCTTATTCAAAGAGACTAAAAATTTAAAAAATGTGTTAATTGGGAGCTAAATTGATCATATAAGTAGTCAAAATTAAATTTTTTTGAGTGTTTTGAAAGCATCTAGATGCATCAAAACACCTAATCACATCAATTGTTTGATCAATTAGAGAAATTTGACTCTCTTTGCTTAATTTTGCCTTAAAGAGGAGACTATAATTAGGAGTCTAATTAATCTCCTAATTTAGATTAATTTACACAATTGTTGATGCACAAAGTTTAGTTTTTTCTTGCTCTATCCAATGGTGTGCTCAATTGTGTGAATTAATTAAGGATTAATGGTTAATTAGAGTTCTTGATTAGTGTAAAAGAGGAAAAGATTAGTGAAAGGATTAATCTTGAATTAATCTTTAATCACCTTTTTACATAACTCATTAAGACTAATGAGTATTCAATGAGAAGATGCTTATGAGTTGTCAATTTAGAAGAAGCAGTTAATCGGACACTTCAGTGTTTCTATTGTCGTGGACCTCATAAGGTGGCAGACTGCACAGTTTGGAATACTTCCATGCCCACAGTTCACTGACACATTGCAACCCATGTGTGAACGATGTGGCATTGATCACATGTTCCAAGATTTCCTAAGACGGGTTGCTTCAATGCAACTTGTCTCACAAAATACAACTCTTAACATCTTAAGTGTACAAAATGGGTAACTAGGACCACAGTGCCATTGAATGTGCTAACACGTTTACAAGCCAAGGCACGACAAATAGTCAAAAAGAACGCAAAAGACAAAATCTCAACATGGGTAGAAGAACATGCTTTAAAACAGAACCCAAAAGAGAAAACAAAACCTTCTAAACCCATGAAAAACAAGGCAAAAAACTGTCGAAACCAACGTTGAATTAAAAGACAAGGAAAAGGAGTCTATACAGGACATAAACCCAAAAGGAGACATAAACACGAAAGAGCCCAAAAGCTATACATGATGCAGAATCATCCACCTCAAAGACCACCACGTAAACCACAACATCCATACGTGCGACACATAGGACACAAAAACCCAAAAGAAAATTCGATCTCATGGCATGGGTAAACATAATGAAAAACTTACAAACCAAAGAAAGTCAGAGAATGAAACAAGTTCTAGTACATCACTAAGTGAGGATGAGACAAGTTCTTACTCTTCGCTCAATGCACCATATAGACCAATCAAGAAACTAGAACCCACCCAACCGCCCCAAATGGATAATAATGATCACATGATATATGCAGAATGCAAAAAACGAGTTCAAGAGTGCATGCTTAGCATGGTTGAATGTCTTACAGGATCACCGGTTGTGATTGAGCCTCATAATGCCAAACCTACACCAGCAACCAAGATACAAAGCCTAGAGGAGTACCGCTTTCTCTTTTAAGAGGAAGATATACTCTCTACAGAAGAGTCGTTTGAGACAGATTATATGAACTATAGGCTTGAGAAAGCACATAAGGAATTCGATAATTTCCTTACAAGATTAAAACAGTCTCTCAAACCTCATTCGGAGGAATGCTCTTCTCTCTCATGATAAAGCCAGCATCATATCAACACTTGCACCTTTAATGGCTTAACCTGAGTTATACAAGGACATAACGAACTACATAAAACAGGACTGTCAGGACTCGCAAGTTTCCAGATAGCCCTCATTAAGAATTGTCAGAGGGCTAAGTGTGCTATTATATGCATTGGGTACTTTTGAAAAAGCTGAGACCCAAACAGAGGATGAAAGTGAATGGGAATATGAAATAAACACAGGATCTGAAGTTGAAACAATAACCGAAACACCCATGGTTCCTTTGGAAGACTCTATCATGGTATGGTTGGATTTCCCTACAGGGATGATGTTCGACGCGTAAGCGCGCATTGATTAGCCCTCGAGCAAGTTATAACATCATGACAATAGACACTTGGGTGTCATTGGGACAAGCTAACCTCACCTCGACAAGCAATAGTTTTGCAAAAGGAACCAATGAACAAAACATTGAAGTTCCAGGCTACTTTAAACAATCGATGGCGATATGGAATTTACATTTCATGTCACCCTAGATTTCCTTGAGTATGATGTCATCATTGGCGGACCTTGGATAAGTGAATCATTGTATTCACTAGATGAATCCATGTAAACAGTCACCTTGAACACTCCTGCATGTAATGTACAATTGCTATTTATGGGAGGAAAAAACCTTGCACGATCTGAAACTTCCAACATATCTTACTGAAAAGATCCCTAGGATTTTGGTTGGATTGGAAATTGCAAATGAAATCACCATAGCTCAAGCACAACTTTATCCAACACACAAGAACACAATCTCATGACCCTAGAGCTATGGGATTTGTTAGGTCAACCAACACTCACGGCCCATCCTGAAAGGATTACCTTTACACAAGACTTGAACATGCCATGTCTGGGATACTTTGAACATACAATGTATATTGAAACTAACCCCCTCACTTGCAAGTTTTTTGTGGTTGAGTATGTGTTGAAAGTATATTTAATCTTGGGGCATAAATGGAATGTTGCTGCCCAAGCACCACTATGCTTTGCTATAGCGATAGAGTCATCATGATGGTCAATGACAAAAGTTGATAGTACCATACTGCGAGGAAGAAGATCCAACTTTAATGGATATCTATGATGCTAAACGCAAAAGGATACAAGTCTCTTCCTCCACAAAAGCCCCTCTACACCATGACCTACCGTCTGCGTCAACGATCGATTTTGATAAAGCCTCTACTCCTTCAATCCCATTCTCACCTACAAAGTTTGATGCCAAGACCTCGCAATCGACATCTACTCCTGAAGAAATTCCCATAGCCAAACCATCTATCTCTAATAGGGAACTCAAAGGAAAGGCCCCGGATCCTATGCATCTTCATCTACAAACCTCATCAAAGGAGACAACCACATGCTCCAAGGCCTCGTCATCGACGACAGCCACTCAATAAGAGACTCTAACCTCATCTCATCAACAATGCCCATGAGTCTCAAACCTGTAGCCTCAGCTCCAACCAAAGTCAAGGAGGGCCCCAAACCTTCCACATCACCCCAAAAAATACTCCACCATGACAACCACAATCACGATATCTTAATAGTATCAAAATGTGGGTGGAAAAACAGCTACTTGTAGCTCAAGGCTACTATGAAGGTGCCTATCAAATTTGGGTGCCTCGATAGTCAAAACCTATTCCTCAACGAAGCACTCAAAATCCAAGGAAGAAAAAAAGTACTCCACATCACCGTCCACAAAAGCCGATGCGAATTCCTCAAAGAGCTCCACCAATGCAACAAGTGTGGGTACCAAAAACATTGCTGCAAACAAGCACAAGGGTAGTACCAAAGAAATACCAAAACTTGGGTCCCCAAGCGCATCACAAAGTCCCCTAAGCTTGCACAAAGAAGAAAGCCTCAACACCAAGCACATCAGCAACCAAATTACAGTGTTCATCAAAGATGGGTGCATGTGCATGTACTTCAACAACAAGGATACTATGATGGTAATTCCATCATATGGTTGCCAAAATCGAACAATGTGAAGAAAACCTCACCACCGACTTCAACCCCAACAACTTCACCTATAGTTCGACAAAAATAGAGGCCCAAGCAACAGCAAGCAAATCACTCAACCACTCTCGTGCATCCAGCACCAACACAAGAGCTTGTGTGTTCAAGCAAACAATCAGCAGTCTTTCCTACTGCCTGGACATCATTTCAATAACAAATTTAAGAAGAAGCAATACGGAGACTTAGGAGCACATCAAGAACAGAATCACAATTCTCTTCTCACCACTTTGGAAGTGTGAAATGAGCACATAAGAAGCTGTTGCTTACAAATCCTGACCTAGATGACCGCAAAAAAAAGGGGCAGTCAAAATCTGCAAATTCACGGAACTCCATCTCACGGAATTACAATTCACGGAGTTCCATCTCACGGCTTAAGAACTTGCACTTTCACATTTAAGCCTCATCATGGATTAAGCCATATGACACAAATAGCCACTATATATTTATTAAGCTTATTGCTTAATATTCTTTTGGCTAAATTAATGTAGTAGCTCCTCCATGAGTACGTATCCATACTCATGCACTGGAGAACATTTGCACCAAAGCCTCACCATCGACAACTTCCAGGTACATCTCTGGATGGGGGGGCCATGGTGGGCAGAGTCCTGGTCAATGTTACAACCCATCGCCTAGAATTTTCCTTCAAATTATAAACCTCTCCAAACGATGCCACCATCTTCACAAATCAATGATCTTCAATCCTTAGTGAAGATATCTATATTAGCCTCGCAAGTCGACGTAATTCTTTCAATCCTCACCACAACAAGTGGCTACTTCAAAAAAGGGCAGTTCAATAAGAGTCTATATGACTCAATTCTTATACTTCATGTAAATATGCTTTTAAGAGCACTTAAATATACATAAAAACATAACAAGAACATGGGCAGAAGAATAGGATCAGGTCCTACTCAACAACATTTGACAAGAATCTTGCCACACACAAAGGGACATCATCACAAGCCAATTACTTCAAATGATGAATGTTGCTTCAATGAATCAAATGAGGAACTGAGAATCACTATCTCATTCTGATGATTAAGTCTACGTTCCTCCGGATCCTTCTCTCTCTTCTCTCCTATTATTAACATCTCTTAGTGTCCCCACTAACAAAAATCACATGTAACTTTGCGGTGATTGCCAAAAACAAAGTGAGCCAAAAAAAGAGGCTCACACAAATATAAAAATGCAATCATTCGTAAAAGCCCCCACCCCGTTAGGAATTCCCAATACACCCACTAACCTCTTCATTCATTAACTAGCTTTTCTTATTTCCTCCGGAGTAGGAACAAAGACCATTGAACATCATTCCACATCAAAGCCATAGACAAAGCTTGTTCATTCTCCCCACACAAAAGTCTTCAACACGATCACGAGGACGCGATCGTCATCAACAGGAAGGGGAGAATATTAATCCAATTCTAGGATTAACAAGAGCTACCGCCATTATCTTACATCAAGGAGTCATGATAGATATACCAAAGGGTCATACATTCAAGATATCAAGCAATAGTGTCCAAAGCTACAACTTGGACGGGCGCCCGTAATGGTGTGATAGGGTATTTATGGCAATTCCCGCTTTAAGAGTGTGTGATAGCAAGATAGGATGAAGTCTTAATTGATGTACTTCATGTATATTTTATGAGAGTAGTCATTGTGTAATAACATTAGGCCTCTTATGAGCCTAGTGTCCAGCTGGCCACAGTTTAAGTGAGTGTGAACACTTATGGCCATGTATATAAGTGAATTTCTCTCATAATACAACATACTCTCCCATTGTGCAATTGAGTCTTGCTCTTGCTAATCTCTCTCCCTAATGCATGCTAGTGAGTGTGTGTGAGTGAAGTGAAGTGAGGTGAGAGGAGGGATGAGGACCTGTAGTGCAATAATGCGACGGTGTGACAACGCTCGCGGGGGGAGATGCGGTGGAATTGCTTCTCAAGGAGTTGTAGAGCTTGGAGACCTCAAGGGTTACGAGCTTGGCCATTGGAAAGATCCTCATGATAGTTGCGGTTCACCAGGTAATCTCTTTTTGGACGTGTTTTAAGGAGGGTTAGGGTGAGCCTTAACACCAAGCACTATATGAGTGGTGTTGCTCGGCAAGGCAATAGACCTAATGGATAATCTGCAAGACAAGGATGTAGAATTCATCCACCTCAACAAAGAGATAGGGGACGAATCATCCAAAGCCTCATCGTTCGTCAACCAAGGATGCCCAACCAGCACTAGCTAGAGTCCTAGTTAAGGACATGAGCATGGATGAGTTGGCAGAGAATGTGCTCAACAATTTAGACTAGCAGTAACCTCAAGGCTAGCCCCAATCGTTTAGGCTAGTAATGTCTTGGGAAAGTCCCAAGGTAATTTCAAGGCCAACCCCAACCAACACCTCAAGCTTGACGCCCACATCTATTCCCACAAAGAGATATGGTTTTATGCACGGTACCATCATACAAGTACATAGTATTTATTGCTAAGGTCTTGACAACAGTAGTTTTGTGCTCATTGCCTCCATGGCAACCATGACAACTCATTGTTGGTACGAGGGAAACCCGTCATCCCAACCTATGCTCCCTCGCGCCAAAGCAACCACTAGCCTTATTGCCCATAGTAAAGAAACCACTAGCCCTACTACCCATACCAAATGCTCCTACCGCCCATATCAAATGCTCCTGAACAAAACAGGCAGCATAAGCTCTAGGGCCTACATATCAAAACCCCTTACCATAAGACGGCCAATGCCATAGCCACCTCTGGTATAACCACCCCAATCAGTTTCTCTTGGAATCACACCCCAATACAATAGTACTTAGTGACAGTGGGGGACTCAGAGAGTCTAGAGCAGACGAGCTATAAGCCATATGAGCAATAGGATTCATATGGGTGTCTAGAGTGTTGGAGAATGCATATGCGGAAGCAAAAAATGAAGAAGAGAGAGAGTAGAGAGAGCTTGTGGACAAGATCACCTTTTATATTAGCATGAAGGCTTTACAATGGCAATTAGCTAGCAAGGAGTGTGTTCTTGTGCAAGGGAATGGATGAATAAAGTGTACAATGGGAGGCCCTTTAAATAGGGAGGCTAGAGGCTAGCCAACTGCATGATGAAGTTGGTCGACTGGCCCAAGACCAATAATCATGAGAAAAAATAGGTCAAATCCCATAAAATAGGTACTGACCAAATACACTGAGATGCACTAATTCTAACACCCCCTCTGCAGTTCATAGTGTGCAAGAGTCTGAAGAAGATAAGCTGATGAAGATGCAACCATGGACCGTCCAGCACCGTGGATACTAGAATCACAGAGAGAGCACTTGCCAAACTGTTTCCTTTAAACAAAATGCCACCACGAACAGCAAGAAACTTTGCTTACAAATTCCCACATAAGTGTACAATGAACAAGAATAGATGATGAGTTGTTGGACACACCGTGCCCATAATCCCCAACAGTGGACGGAAAAGACATCACGTCCCAAAAGCCTCGAACAATGAGAACTTAGAATAGATTCAGCTCATAATCTCTGCTCCACAAAAGATAACCATGTCTTGCTAGATGTCTAATGCTCGGAACTCCAAATCACGGTCTCTATGCACCAATAAGTGGAGTTGTAATCAACCCCCTCTCCCACCCACAAGCCTCCTCTGGCTCTAGAAGCACATGGAGGAAACTGCATCATGTATACTAGAGAAGTACACCATCTGGGTCCTCCTAAGCCGAAAGCGCCCTGGGAGCCCTAGAAGTGGTACTAGAAGAATTTGTATCACTGTCGTGTGTCGTGTCTTTGCCCTTTCTTGGAGATGAAGCCTTGCCCTTGGTCTTGTCCTTCTTCTTGGGCAAACAATCCTTGGACATATGTCCTCTCTTCCTGCAAGAGAAGCAGCGACTCTCCGACCTTTCTGAGGAAGGTGCCTGGTCAGAACTGTTGACAAACACCTTCAACTTACCCTGTGAAACGAGAATGGACTCCTCCTCCAAGAGTATGGAGCTAAGATCTTCAAAATCCAATTGAGTGGATGTGACCTGGCACCGCAAAGATGTCACCGCAAAGATCGAGAAACCACATCATAGTACGGGGGAGGCTTGGTGAGGATAAGTGCAGCCAGTTGAGTAGAGGACAAAGCATTACCCATAGCCAGTAACTAGTCATGGATAACCTTGGCCTTCATGAGGAAAGACTGCATGGAACTGCCTCTACAGGAAATAACAAACCGTAGAGCTGCCTTTGTAAGAAGGTAACTGCCCTCATCGACGAATCTTGATTCTCCAAGTCTTGTAATTCTGCAACGAATTCATCCTCTTGATCCAAAGTCCACCTCCTAGAGTTATGAGGACGCTCGGGCTTCCTCTCAGTGCCCTAAACAA
Organism: Cibotium barometz; assembly: GCF_041138505.1. NCBI lineage: Eukaryota > Viridiplantae > Streptophyta > Polypodiopsida > Cyatheales > Cibotiaceae > Cibotium > Cibotium barometz. The sequence goes on along the minus strand of NC_141081.1, from coordinate 32,695,221 downwards.
TATCCCACAAACCCTTGTGGATGAACCGAACTTGCATTTGAAGCTTCCAATGGGCATAGTTGGGTCCTTTCAACTTGTCATCCTTGTTCATACAGGGGGAGCCATATCTACAACAACAAAGAACACAAATCGCAGCTCTCCAAGGATCCTCTCAAGTGCTTTCCAACAAAGTGAGGCTCCAGAACCAATCAGCCCCCTCTCAAATCTAAGAGACAGAGGTTGGAAGTAGCAAAACAATCCTAGAAACCTTCGGGAACCTCCTATAGGAAGGGTAGGGACTTGTGGATTAAGAAGAAAATGTACAGCCACTTGTCTGGCAACACCACATGCAAGAAGCTCACCACAACTGATGCTGAAAATAGAAAACGCAGCCAATAACTCCACAACCTGCCTCTGAAGAGCTAAACATAGCCCATAGGGCTGGTCGACAGTAGCAAGAGGGCTGGCTAAACTAGAAAACATAGCAAGGCAGTGAAACGTAGCCATTGTATATGTTGATTTGTTGTAGCTGGAGAAGATATGGAAGCAAAACGCACAACAAAATAGAAGACGACGAGTAGTTTGTAGAAGGATGGAGCAGCCTGAACCTAAGCAAATGATACCATGTTGGAGAATGCAGAGGCGGAAGCAGAAAATGAACAAGAGAGACAGTAAGAGAGAGCTTGTGGACAAGATCACTCAGTGTTCCATTACAAGGGTCCACATCATGTTGTTGGCGAGTGTCCTCATAGAACCATCGCACCTAGTGCCCCAACTCTACCCCCCCCCCGAATCTAGTGCCAAACTCTAATATCAGTCCATACGGAGATACATGTTACAAGTATGGATTCGACATGCCTTCAAGGATTATCCCAATAGAGTGACAATCACCCCAGTGGTGGTAGGGGCATCAAATGCATTGACGAGCCTTATTTTGTTAAGTGTACAAGGAGGATTTATTCATACAATCTCTCTTAATGCTATCACAAGGCTCTAGACCAAGGAGACATCAAAGGCCACGAAGAAGCAAAAAGCTCAAGCATTGACCTTAAAACTAACAGCCCAAGAGCTAGAGGAGCAACCTTAAAAGGCTGCAATAGTCCCTAAAAAGGCTAATGTACCACAACCAAAGGTCTAGAAGAAGGGGACCTCAAAGAGCATGTGGAAACACAATGAACGATCAGTTGCCAAAAGCAACAATGTTGTGACAATTGAAAGTGGTTTGGATGATAGCTCCAAAGCTGCCTCCCTCGGTGGAGACAATGAGTTCACCATAATATTTTCTCCGATATGATAGGTGATAGCTTCATTTTGATGCCTCGTGGTCAAGGTTGTTGTTGACAGGAACACAACTAAACCTTTTGGAGTCCTTCATGATGTAAAGATTAAGACCTTCTTCAGGCTAAACATTCGTGGTGATGGATAAAGGTAATCACCAATGAGTTTGACATAATCGCTTAGACCACTTTAGTTAATATTTTCTACAGCCATATTCAATAGATCTACCCTTGTGACCGCATTTAGATTTGTGTTAGGATCCATAATTGGCCTTTGAGGAGCTACCTCTCCCTACCTAGACCTCATCCTCTTTCCATATTGGCTCTTCCATTCAATTCGGGTCTATGGTTGGGTCTTGGTAATTCCTCATTACTTGGGTCATTGTTAGTGGCCTCAGCCCGGCCTTTGTTGGATTAAAAGTTCCATGCTCTACAAGAAGGTGGGATCATTGATCATTTCTTGTATATCCTCTCTTGTGTAGAGTCGATCCTCGTCTCCTGCAGATACCCTAGGTAGATTGTCCACCTCTTCTTGCATTTCAAGGCTTTCATTAGCCTTTGGTTCCTCATTGATGGGTTCTAGGACTGGTATTCCCCCTTCTGTCATCCCCGTGGCATTTCTAGATGTTTCTATATCCTTACCACGTGGTTGAAACATATTCAAATTATCCATTTCCCTCTGTTCCGCCATTGTTCTTCGCGTATTGAGCTCTTGCCCTTTTAAGCTCAGTAGCCACACAATTGTCGCTCTACTTCAGCCACCTTCAAGTACACTTCCACTTCCTTAGATGTGGGGAAGAAGATTTGACCTATTTTGGCATCATTCTCCTTATCCCTCCTAACCCAAGGGGTCATCCCACTAATCCTCACTGTATTAGTATTCTGGGGGGCCAGAAGGTTGGGTTGGTAAATCCAGTCTTAGACTGTGTCCATCGCTTGTTGATGGGCATGTGCCTACAGGTTGTGCTTCATCTTTCGTGCCATGCTAGAGACCAAAAAATCCCCTAGCCATATCAAAGATTCTATTGGACTTTGTAGGAGAAGCTAGTTTTTCTTCCTCTCCAAAGCCAGAGAATCTTAGCCCTTCTGCCATGGATTCCTCACTACTTGTTTCTATGGTGGTAGGATGAGTCTCCAAGCTGTAACACTCAATTGAGTACTCGCCAAGTAACCTGAGAACCAACACTTCTTTGGTAGGAAGAACCTGAGTGATTTGATGTATTGTCCTCACCGGGGTAAGGTCATATCCAATGAGTTTCCCTAACCTCAAGTGCATGAGAATGTGTTTCAAACAGGTTAAATCACCGCTCTAACCACTACGATTGGTTTTCTGTTGAGTTGACTCTTTTTGTCAGGAAACAACAAACTTTCGTGAACTAGCAGTTTTTCGTGAACCAGTAGAGTGGAGTTCACGTCATGAACTGTGTTTCATGCAACCGACCACTCATGTTTCACGCTTCAGAATTTCAGCTGGAAATTATAGTAATTCGAGTCGGGGTGATTTCTATGGTGTACTTATGAACTTATCTTACCGCCGCTGGTCTAACAAGCCTTGATCCGTGAACTAGCAGTCCGTGAAATGTTAACTCGTGAATTGTTAATCCGTGAACTAAAAGTTTTTCGTGAACTAGCAGAGTGTAGTTCACGTTTCATGAACTAGATGGTGCTTCACGTCATGCAATAGAATATATTTCACGTTGTGAACTATTTCACTTCACTTTCATGAGATAAGATTTTTGGCATTTCTTTGTGTTAGACGTGTCAGGATAAGGCACCCTTACTAAATATTAACACAATCTAGAATTTTCGACACTAATTGCGGAGAGTGTTTCACGTTGTGAAGTAGCAGACCATGGTTCACATCACGAACTATTTTCTGCTTGTTCACGTGTTAACCGCCTGCATCACGAACTATTTTCTGCTTGTTCACTTGTTCACGTGTTAATCGCCTGCATCATCAACAGAATGATGGTTTTAGTGCGATTTCCCTATTCAAAAGTTCTAGAAAGGTTGTGCCAAGCACTTGGAGTGCAATGTAAGTCCCCATACAACCAATGGCTCTTTGTTTTAGTAGTTTTTGGGATTTTTAGAAAAAACAGTACAAGGCATGTCACCAACTGCTAGCTCATGCTTTAGAAATTAGTGATGAAAAACGTCAAAATTGAAAGTAAAACTAAGTGTAGCTTTCCTCTAGGTACTACCAAGTACTCACCCACACTTCCAACACATGATATTCCACAACTACTCTAATTCCTTCTCTACCACACAAAACTTATCTATAAGTTTTATCACAGTGCACCTTCCACAACTACTCTAATTCCTTCTCTACCCCACAAAACTTACAAGTTTTATCACAGTGCACCTTCGAAATACCAAGGAAATAGTGAATCTTGCATAACGGGAGCTGGAGCTCTAAGAGGATGGAAGAAACAATGGTGTTTCCTTGGCAACGATGCCAAAAATGTTATGGACTACCACACCTCCCAAGAGGGGACTCCACACAACGACAATCACAAGAAGTAATAGACAACAACTATTGTTGGGTACTTACCAATGCTTTGAGCTCACATCCCTTGAGGCTTCCCAAGCTTGCTTTTGGAAGCTCCACTCCTCCAATCTCCACCTCCACACTGTCACCGCGAAGTTACTCGCACCACAATGCAAGGCAATCTACCTCTCACTCTCCCACACATATGCATAGAAGAGGAACATGCACTAAAGCACACACTCTCTCTCTCTCTCTCTCTCTCTCTCTCTCTCTCTCTCTCACACACACACACACACACACACACACACACACACAAGACAAAGCAAGAGCTCTCATAGCATAAAGGGGGATTGTGTTCTTTCATTATGAGAAATTGCCTTATATACAAATGGCTCTTATTCACACTTGGGTGTCCAAAACTTACTAAATAAGGCCTTGGGTGGCCAATATCTCATAATGTATAACTTTTATAGTGCCTTTACATAACACTTATTAATGTCATCAATTAGAGGAGCATTTGTGTTAATCCAAAATGGGATTAACATACTTGAGCTTTCCTTCAAAATGGCTATTGTACCCTTGGTGGATATGAGGGTGATCCAAACTTATCAACATCTTAAGCCTCATTCTCCACTTATGAGCTACCACCTCAGGTAACCTCTAACACTACAAAGTATTGTTGGCCAACCCCTCAAACCATTATGGAGATCCTAAACCACGCCAACAAAGATGAACACCTCCCAAACCTCAACCTCCACAACCCTTTAAGGAGATCACCAAGAAAGAATGGGTACCTAAGAGTACCCTTGCTAGCCAGGGAAAGTATGACGCCTATGCAAGGACGTGGTAACCACCATTTGGCCCAACACTCAATCATGAGTGGAGATTTGCCAAGCAGGAGTCTTATGTAACAATGATTTACCCAAACCCCAAGCCCCATTGGATCCTTGTGTCAAGCTAATCCTATATCAATGTATAAAATAACTAAAAATATTATACATCTGATGATAAAGTTTGAGACTACGATTGAGATCCATAAAAACCCAAGGCTTCTACAAGGGAGCCCATTTGTTTGAGTCCCAAAAACCTCGTCGTCTGCACAGCCGTGGAAGCCCAAAAGATCCAAGCCATGGCCTCAATACCTAATACCACCCTAGAGGTCTATGCTTCATTAGATCTCGACAAAGTTGCTAGAAGCACAAGGATTCTATGAAGGAAACCCCCACATATGGGTACTAAGATCAAAGAAACACGTGCCCTTGTTCCTTGCAAATGCACCCTTGAATGGTCAAATCCAAGTGGGTGTGGAGACCCAAAGCCATGTATTTGTTGACACTAACTCCAAAGTTTGAGCAGGAATGGAGAGTAGTGGCTTAAGATACTTCCACAAAGATTAAGTAAGAATGCGCATGAACAATGCCAACCAAAACTCAACACAAGCCCCCAACTCTCAAAATGCGATGAACCCTAGCCAAAACAAATAGTGTGAGCAACCCCTAGGGTAAATGAGTGTATCAGAGGTAAGTCAATAACTTGGGTGTGAATGAAGTGGCCAAAATGTAAATGGGACACCCAAAGCTTCAAAGATATGAAAGGTTGAGAAGGTATGAAAGGTGATGAAGCCTTGTTTGTTTGTTTGTTTGTGTTTGTTTTTTTAAATTAAGAGACGCTAAACATCGATCTTGCACTGAAAGGCAATGAAGTCATTATCGGTGATGGTCGAAATGATCAAAGTGCTGAAGCTAATTCGATGAGGAAGCTAGTGCAACACACAAGGAGAGTGGTACGACCTCCCTCCTCTATGGCAAGCTACATATAAGACACCCCCCCATTGTGCTATTGCGTAGGCAAAATCCATCCGTACCACTCTTAGGTAGTCTTGTTACTCAGAGAGCTTGCTATGGAGTTTTGAGATTTATCGTGGAATGTGGCGCAAAGGGTTGTAAGGTCATTGTTAGTGGCAAGCTTAGGGCTCAACATGCCAAATCCATGAAATTCAAGGATGGATGCATCATCTCCTTTGGCCATCCTATGAACTTGTACATTAACTTTGTTGTTCACCATGTGTTATCAAGGGGGGGTCGTCAACAATTTGAGCTTCGATCTTTTGAGAAAGTGACTTCAATTTGTGTAGATTTTAACACACAATGACATTTCACAAGAGAGCATGACAATATGGTTTTGCCATAAAACTACCCAACCACACCATTTATGAAAAATAACAAGTGGATGATATGATGACATAGTCTCCTTGCTTGTAGCTATTATAGTAAACTATATATATACTATTGTACTTTAGTATTCATAATGCAAAAATATATCTAAGTAAATACTATTGTAATTTAGTTTACCCCAAAGCAATGTATTGACTATAGTAAAAATGATAGACACATAGAGAAGAACCATCTAGTATGCACCAATATTTCAACTAGAGTATAATAGAGTCTCATAAAGCATAACCATATAGTATGCAGTACTATATCATTCGTCATGTGCCTCATCATCCAATAGAAGACACTGCCACATCAAAATATAGAATTACCAAACCAAGGAATGTAAATAAAGAGGACACTGCCTCATCAAAAATCAATGTAAGCAACTAGAGTAAAAAAGAGTTGCCTAGTGCAAAAACATCAAATCAAAAGACTACATCATGCATCATGTGTCTCATCATCCACTAAGGACACAACGAGGATGCCATGGGTGCGAGCAACAATGGTTAGGCCTAAAAAACATGGACGCAAAATTAAAATCAAAGTATAATGCATTCTTTTTAGCATTCTTCTTAATTAAACACATGTCAAAATTCTTTTACCTTGACCATGGGGCACACACATCCTTTGACAAGCTCCTTGTTGTTATCAAGAGACAAGCATGTGTAATGAGAAGCGGCACAACATGTCTAATAGGAGTTGTCCCACAACATACTTCCATCATTGAGCCCCCTTAAGGACACAAAAGCTCCAAGAAGAAGGTCATGAATGGAATAACCTTCTTACATGGGCCACACCATGGTTCCTTCTTTACCCGACATATACTTCTTTCTGAAAGAGGCATATAATGATTGAATGCTTGTAAAGTCAAAGACAAATTCAATGCCTGCCCAACCTCATTTGCCTCTCCCACATGTAGCACTCCAAGCCCAATTTGCTTTCTCAAGATGAAAGCAAATTGTGAATCCACCTAAAATAAATTATATATCCATGACAATCAACATATCCAAATTTATGTGATTATGTATAATTATTTATATTAGAGTAGACATCTTACCAATACATCATATAGCCCAATGCGTGTGACTCCAATGGGGTCCATGGATCGAATGACGAAGCGATCCTCCACCTCAAATCCAATGGAGAGAGAGAGAGATTCTCAAACTCCCCAATATGGCTCATGGGAAAGATACATAATACCCAACCATCATCATCTAGAAATGAAGGTGCAAATCCTAGGGAGTCCCTCATAAGGTCAGGATGCCCTCTCAAGATCCAACACCTCTCCTATGGGGAGGTCTATCACTACAAGATCAACCGACCAAGAAACTATTGCTCCATCCCTACTTTCATCCCCCTGCTGTTCTTGTTGTGGAAGAACTAACAAACCCCAACTAAATTGGTGAGTCAAACTTGTTAGCTTGAAGATCCTTCCACATCTCACTCACATCTCCCAAAATAACATCGACATTATAAGAAAATAAGGAAAGAAGGCATTGAGGGTATTACATCTTTGTATGGCTAACAAGTGCTCCCTCTGTTGGAATTAGGGTTGCAGGAATGCACACACAACTTCAAGAAGATGAGGAAGCTTGAGCACAACACAGTAGTGTATTATGAGTGCCAAAAATGAAAGATAACAAGCCCTAGAAGATAATGGGCGTATATACAATGCACGGGGGAAAAAACCTCCTAGTGAGGGAAAAAGTGCCCCGGCGGTCCTAAGTGTGTTCACACACATCACTACTATAATATGGTAACAAATCCCCCCTGGAGTGATGCGGTGAACAAGAGCTAGCACTCATGTATAGGGAAGTGTCTAGCTATGTGGACGAATCCACAAAAGGGAGTAAGCCCAAAGCTTTGCGAAAAGCTTCGAACTTCTCACGAGGCAGAGCCTTTGTGAAAAGGTCTGCAAGGTTATCCTGTGTTGGCACATAAGCCAAACTGATCTCTCCTGCAGAGAGTCTCTCCCTGATATAATGGTAGTGCACCTCAATGTGCTTCGTACGAGCATGGAACACTGGGTTCCGCGCAACTGCCAATGCGCTCTGACTGTCAGTGAAGAGGGTGGTGGCAGATGGCTGCCCAACACCCAAATCAGCCATAAGGCGTCTGAGCCACACACACTCAACCGTAGCTGTGAAAGCTGCCCTGTACTCAGCTTCACAACTAGAAGTGGCCACAGTAGGCTGCTTCTTGCTCAACCATGATATGCATGAGCTTCCAAGCATGAAGCAAAAACCACTCGTGGACACGCGTGTGTCATAACAACCAGCCCAGTCAGAATCTGAAAAAGCATGTAAATCTGGCGGCAATGATCCCCCCTTGGGATAAAACAACCCAAGATGCCGAGTACCACTCAAATAGCGAAAGATACGCTTCACTGCCTGCCAATGCTTAATGCCTGGGCTATGCATAAATCTGCTCACCTGTGAGACTGCAAACTGAATGTCTGGCCTCGTAATGCATACATAAATGAGGCAACCAACAGCTGTCTGATAGAGTGTGACATCAAAGTGATCTCCAGCATCATGAAGACTCAACTTCAAACCTGTCTCCATTGGAGTAGCAATAGGCTTGCAGTCTTCAAGGCCAAATCTCCGCAACAATGTTTCAATATACTTTGTCTGACACAAAGCAATACCTCCATCACACTGCTTAAATTGTATCCCCAAATAATGATGCAAATGCCCCAAATCTGACATCTCAAAAGAGGCATTCAAATCAGCCTTAAAATCAGCAATATGACTCTCATTTGGTCCTGTGAGCAGCATGTCATCGACATAGAGAGCAATGATTAGATGTACACCATCCACACATTTAACATACAAAGTGCTTTCTGTTGGACTATTCTGAAACCCATGTGCAGTCAAATATGCATGTATTTTTTCATACCAAGCTCGTGGAGCTTGCTTTAAACCATATAAAGCCTTTTTTAACCTGCACACTTTGTTTTCCTGCCCTCTTTGAACAAAACCACGAGGCTGCGATACATACACCTCCTCATGCAAATCTCCATTTAAGAACGCAGTCTTTATGTCCAGCTGATGTACATTCCAACCATTATGAGCTGCTAATGCACAGATGCTACGAACAGTGGTCATACGACATGTGGGAGCAAAAGTCTCATCAAAATCAATGCCTTTCTCTTGAGCATAACCTTTTGCAACAAGCCTAGCCTTATGGCGATCCACTGTGCCATCAGGCTTACGCTTCAATTTGTATACCCACTTAGTGCCAATGGCCTTCTTGCCAGGGGGCAAGTCACATAAAGACCATGTACTATTCTTCATAATAGCATCGTATTCTGCTTGCATAGCAGCCATCCAATTTTCTGAACTTTGTGCCTCATCAAATGAAACAGGCTCACTTTCATCGCACATACTAGAAACAGCCAATGCATAACAATCTGACGCATAAGAGGCACCATGAGAGCCAGAACGAGTGCGACTAGACAAAGGGGCATCCAACTTGCTGTCACGCAAAGTCTGCACCAGCCATCTAGGCATATTCCTAGAGCCCTCAATCTCTTGTCTCTCATCCTCAAGTGCATCATGCACATCTGCATCAGATATAGGCTGATCTGTGCCATCATTTAAAACCTGCATAGGCTGAAAAACTGCCTCATGAGGTATTGCACTTGACTGTGCACCACTGAAAAGAGGCAACAATGTATCATAGACATCACGTGAGCTGATATCTGTCTCCTTAGTACATGAAACCAAGGGCTGAACTGCATCTTCCACAAATACAACATCACGGCTAACCAAAATGCGCTTTGTCTGTGGATGATACAAACGATAGCCTTTGCTCTCAGCACTATATCCAACAAAAATACATTTGACAGCTTTGTCATCCAATTTTCTGCGATGTTGCACAGGCACTAATGCATATGCCAGGCAACCAAAAACACGTAAATGGCCAACAGATGGCTTGCGGCCATGCCAAGCCTCATATGGAGTGACAACCTGTAATGCTTTGGTGGGACACCTGTTTAGTACATAAGTGGCACACATGACAGCCTCAAGCCAAAAACCATGTGGTAGACTTTGACTCTTAACCATACATCTTGCCATTTCCATGAGAGACCTGTTTTTTCTCTCAGCCACACCATTTTGCTGTGGTGTATACGGCACTGTACATTGGTGTTTTATCCCACGCTCAGCCAGAAATGCATTAAATTCTGAAGACATATACTCCCCCCCTCGATCTGAACGGAGGGTGCCCATCTTACTTTCTGACACATTTTCAGCCATAACCAAAAACTGTTTGAAGCACAAAAACACTTCGGACTTTGCCTTCAAAGGATATACCCATGCATGCCTGGTAAAATCATCAATGAAAGTCACGAAGTAAAGGTAGTTTCCAAATGATGGAGTTTGCATGGGACCACAAACATCACTGTGAACAAGCTGCAATCTGCGTTCAGCTCTCACTGATCCATCTTTGGGAAAGGAAGCACGCTGCATTTTACCCAATATGCAGCCCTCACAAACATGCTTGACAGGTGCCTCAAGCTTAGGCAAAGAAGACACCATTTCAGATTTCTGCAGGCGCAGCAAACTTGCAAAATTCAGATGACCAAAACGTGCATGCCACAGTTTTGCATCTGAAATAGCCTGCGTATCCATAATAGCACATGCTGAATCCTCTACACATTTGCCATCCATATTGAGCTTATACAGCCCTCGACATAGTGAACCAGATGCTACAATGTTGTCACCACAAGAGAGATCATGAACAGTACATCTGTCATCCACAAATTTTACAACCAAACCTGTTTTGGCAAATGCGGAGACTGACAGCAGATTCTTTTTGATCCCTGGCACATACAATGCATCAAAAAGTGTAAAGGTGTTGCCATTTGCAACATTCAGCACAATCTGTCCAACTCCTTCAACGGGATAAGAGGAGTTATTGGCACAAGTGACAGTATTCCCTGTGGGAGCAGACTCAAGGAAAGTGAATAAACTGCGCTGCGAGGTGATATGCTTAGTGGCACCACTGTCAAAGTACCATACATCTGAATCTACTGCAGACATACATGTGTCATGCAAAGATGGGTCATAACTGCACTGCGCATTGAATGCCCATTCTGTATCTAGCACAACATTAGCAGATTCATTGTTAGAAGGAGAGGCATCTGCAACAGCCATACCAGCCTCTTTCTTCTTAGCCTCTTTCGCAGCCAGCTTAGGACACGCTTTGATGACATGATCATTTCCCTTACAGTACTTGCAAAATGTCTTCTGTTTGTCACCCTTCTTCTCATCTTTGTCTTCCTTCTTTGGTTGCGCAGCATTTGCAGATTTCTGCTTACTAGAAGAAAAGCCAGCTTTACCTTTCCCGCTTCTCTGACTAGCAACGAAAGCTTGATCTGCGACACGCATAATATTCCTGTTTTGCCTTGACTGGTCTTCTTGCAGCAAAACAGAAACTAACTCCTCAAATGATAAGGCATTGGGATTGCCTTTCATCATCAAGCGAAGAGTGGAAGCAAAACCCTGATAAGAATCTGGTAGACCATTCAAAACAGTCTGCACAAGTGAACTGTCTGACAGGATTTCATCTGCAGAAATGAGCTGCTCTTTGAAATCCTTGATCTTTGTCAAAAAGCTATCCATAGAATCACCTTCGTTCATATGCTCACTCTCCAACTGTTTTCGGAGATAAGCAACACGAGCCTCATTTCTTGCCTGATACAATGTGGCAAGTACATCCCAAGCATCCTTAGAAGTCCTGCAGGAGCGAATATGTGGGATAATGGTACGTTTGACAGACAGCGCAATCAAGGCATGAGCCTGCGCATCTCTACCATCCCAACGAATCTGCTCTGCTGAAAGTGGTGGTTCTCGAACAGCTGCTACAGCACTTGTGCCTGCACCATCATCAACAGTACCTGTTTCTGATGTGTTTGCAGCATTCCCAGCCACAATAGGACGTGCATCAATACCCTGCACAATGTTCCATAACCCCTTTGCTACCAATACATGTCGCATCATATATGCCCACAATGGATAGTTGGTGCCATCCAACTTATCCTCAGCAGCCAACATGCGGAATACATCATTGTTGTCAGCCATGGCCAATGACTGTACTACTAGATGTAAATGCTGTCTGTAAGAGGTAAACCTGTATAAAATCGACCTGTGCTATGTAGCACAGCCCAAAAAAGACGAATGGGCACCTGTCCTGCAGATTTTAATCTTGACAGAAAATCTGCACAGTAGGACGATTTTGCCTGCGCAGTACTTGGAATGCAAAAACGGAGGGCGAAATGACTTCAGATCAAAATTCTGAAACGAACAAGCCCTACGGGCTTTCCCACGGCATATACTAACCTGCAGACGCTCGTGAAACCTCGTCGCAATCGGAGGAGATGAAGCGACAGGTGCCGGTGATGCTGCCCGGGAGGAGGAAGCCTGCTCTGATACCAATTGTTGGAATTAGGGTTGCAGGAATGCACACACAACTTCAAGAAGATGAGGAAGCTTGAGCACAACACAGTAGTGTATTATGAGTGCCAAAAATGAAAGATAACAAGCCCTAGAAGATAATGGGCGTATATACAATGCACGGGGGAAAAAACCTCCTAGTGAGGGAAAAAGTGCCCCGGCGGTCCTAAGTGTGTTCACACACATCACTACTATAATATGGTAACACCCTCAATGTTGTGCTTTTTGACACACATTTCTGTATGAATTCCCACCTCTAGTAAGAAAACCAAAACCCATATATCCAAAGGTAAAATAGATAATTATTCATAAAACTAAGAAATAAAAAACAACCAAAAAGGAGAGGGTCTTTAGTACATTAACTCCTTGTGTTTTGCAAGTGGATGGTATAGGCAGATGATACATTATCGTTTTGCTACCAACACCACCGGTATTTGAACCGTCCACATCTATGTTTGCGGAATCCCTCACCCTCACTACATCCATGGTGGAAGCCTGTAAGTCTACTCCATTGTGAATGTCATGATCCAAAGAACATCTACTAGCCGAGATCTGTACCTTTTCATTTTTCTCATACAATTCTTTCTCATCTTCTATGTCCCAAGGGCATCTCAATCCACCATGGGCAATTTCTCCTCTCCCATTCCGTAAAGTTGGCCATACCACCACACAAATCTAGAAGTAGTTTGGAGTACATGCATGCGTCACTAATGAGAGTGCCATGCTCTAACTAGTGGAGGCACTCACTCAAGTTTACCCATGGCATGTAAGAATATAAAATACATACTTTGTGATATCAAAGAATTTCATATGGTTGAAAACCCCAACATAAACACTGTATGGTTAATTTTACTTGCATATATTATACCCACTTGTATATCACCCTTCTCGATGCACATAGAATGTTAACTTGCTGAGATCTATTAGATTGATCCATTTAATCCATTTTTGGAATGGGTCGTAAATTGTCTTGCGACGATTGAGAGACACCACCCCATCTTAATCCATTTTTGGAATGGGCCGTAAATTGTCTTGCGATTGAGAGACACCACCCCATCAAGAAACTTTTTCAAGGAAGGATGCTCAAGCAACTAGAAAGCCTCACCAATGTGTAACATCTACAAACCCGAAATGATGGACTCGGCCTCTGTGCATCATTGGTACAACCAAACCTCCATGCCTAGCCATGGAATAAACTTCTCCTTCCAATAAGGGGAGACATTTTACTCTCATAGTGTCTGGAAATAGAGACACCGCCCCATCAAGAAACTCTTTCAAGGAAGGATGCTTAGGCAACTAGAAAGGCTCACCAATGGGTAACATCTACAAACCCAAAATAATGGACTCAGACTTTGTGCATCACTGGTACAACCAAACCTCCATGCCTAGCCATGGAATAAACTTCTCCTCCCAATAAGGGGAGCCATTTTACTCTCATGGTGTCCAAAAATGCAACTATAGAAAATTGATAAACCTTTTCAATCATTACACAACTATGCTTTCCATCAAATGGTAGTGCCCACCACGACACATCAAACAATTCATCCTTGAGTTTTGGGCTAAGAATCAAAAGAACCTACATGGTTCCAAGAATGCCACATTAGCATGAGCAATGAAATTAGAGAAATATCCACACACTTGGAGTAGTCACCATACCCGTGAGACATCTGACGGTGGCAATATCTAGCCGATATTTCTCACTATGCCTTTTCCATCTTGTCTTTCTTTTGTTCATCACAAAAACCTCTTGGAAGTTGCATTTTGAATAGTCAAAGCTCGATCTTGAATCAATTCGACAAATGCAAAACAAGATCAAACTGTTTACTTTACAAACCACATATGAAGAATTGCAGCATTTGATTTTAGGAGTGCATTCATCTTACCGCATACACAAGGTGGGCAAGCAACATTCGTGTGAGAGGATACCATGGTTATCTTCTTGCCTTGGCCTCTCCAAATGAAATTTCTCCTCTTCACTAAAGGACTCTACAAATCTTGCATCATCACAAGGCATACTAATCCTTCAAATCTGTCTTCACAATTGCATCCTCATTCATCCTTCAATAAAATAACATGTATTGCACAAAGTAACAAATACTCTTAGTTTATATTAATACATCGCAATGCAATAATAAATAGAAAGACAATGACTTACAAATTCATTCTTTGTAGAGTGGCAACCAATGAAATCTTTGTTTCAACATTGGGTATAATGAAAGTAGCAAAAACCATGGGATGACGTAGAGAGCCTCCCAAGGAGGTCGACAACAAGACCATTTGCAATTACTAATGGCACAACTTGATCTAGTTCCTCTTCCTCTTGGTCAGGATCTAGTTCTTGTTCCTCTTCTTGTAGAGTATTCTCTGTATTCAAGTTTGTTTCCCCTTTGGCCTAAAATGGTACAATTTCATTCCCAAAACCAAGCTAGCTACCTCCTTCTCACTATTTAAAGATGCTTCCACTTTCTTTCCTTTCCTCATCCAGATATGCCACAAAAGCTTTTGTAAACTTTTTGTTTAAGCTGTTTAAAAAAAAGCTTTAAAACTAAGCTTAATCAAAGCTTAATAAACCTTGAACCAAAGCTTATCAAAGCTTTGTAAAAGCTTCAGTAGCCTGCACGATCACTCCGTTGAGCGGCCAGCCTGCACATAAAAGAAAATTATGCCCTGTGCGTAGCGCGACTGAAGAAGATAAGAGAATTTTCCCATCGCCTTAAGCACCTCTTTCAGATGTCTTTGTTATCTTCTTTGCCTTGCCATCCTACTCCAATGTTGGGTGATTTTATAATAAGGGTCCTCACTTTGGATCACCTTCCAAGTTTTTTTTGTAGCAAAAAAATAGTCATTTTTCACTAAAATTGGCTAATCTCACCCTTTTGGTAAAGGAATTTGACATTGAGATCTTCTGATGAAACATCACATTTTCATCATGCACTTAAGTATATGGTCCGATAAAAAATCAAAAATTTTAAACGCCAAATTTCATGTGTCGCAAATATAGTACATATGACTTGTTCCAAACTTAGACAAGTAGACAATATGTTAATAACTTCCTTGTTTTAACTCCAATTCCATCCCCACTTTTCACACAAGGAAGGCATGTAATGGAGATCTTAACTTGATTTATTGAGTAACTTTTGCATGTAATTTCTATTTTAAATTAATTATTATATGTTTTGAAAGTATATAAAAAGATACAACACATCTTTATATAAAAAATTATATATTTTTACTTGATTGAATGATCCAAAGATAGACAATTATGAGGACAATGTGACCATATAGTCAAATTTCATTCTTAATGGTTAGATTTTTTGACATCTCCATTGAAAAACTTCAAAGTCTTAGAGCAGTTGAACATAATTTACTTCAAAGTCTTAGATTTTTCGAGATCTCCATTGAAAATTTACTTCAAAGTCTTAGAGCAGCTGAACATAATTAGCAAATTAATTATAGAAATTTGTATTTATGTGGTTATGCAATAGTTTTATATGAGAAAGTGGTGCTAATCATGCCAATCTATGGAAATTTTTTTGTTTAATTTGAGTAAGAAAAGGATCCATTTTATGTGAAAATAGATAAATTAAATAATATATTATTTTATATTTAAAAGAAATATTTTTTGTATCTTCTTCTTAAAAGGAGATTTTAATTATTTTTTAGTATTATTATTTTAAACTATTTATTTTTAAAAATATATTATATTAAAATTCTCCTCATTTTAAAAATTTGACCAAAGATATCATATAGAATTAATTAAAAAGACATATCAATTAATCCATAATCATCCAATTGAGTAAGGAAAATCGTATTTTATGAATTAGATATCCAATACAATGCAAGATAAGAGAGTGTTGTTTCCTACAAATTCAAACACTTGTATAGCTTTGTGTCTAGTGTTCATAGCATTTTGTAGAGAATGGGCTCACAAAGTCATAGGAGTAATAAATCTAATAGGAATAGGAAACCCACCTAGTCAAGAAGCTCAAGAAGCGGAGAGAAAGCGGATAGCTCGCAAGCGGAAAAGAGAGTGAAGAGCATGCCAACGGGCAGCCGCTAATGTTGGCGGGCCATCAACACCCTCACCTCCTCCACATGAGCCTCCTCCACCTCTCCCTACTATTTTCCCCCTTGGTTTGGATGAAGCATGTGAGCCTCCTCCTCCTCCTCCTCCTCCTCCTCCTCCTCCTCCTAGTGAGAGTGTGAATGCAAGAGCCACCATAGGCAAGCCAGCCATACATCATCGTGTGTCCAAGGTCGTTCGTAACTTTTTTCAAAATCTCACTCCCTTGTCATAATCTGTTGTTATGACATTCCTTATCAACCATCCTGACCTAGCTGAGTGTAGGGCTATTTGTAAAAATTGGTGAGTGTCGAGAGAGGAGAGCGAGTGCTGAGGTTCTTAATAGTGTTTGTCGCTCATATGCATCCATCAACAAGAGGAATCCATGGTTGCATTGGCTGCTCATTGCCTTATTATAGTGGGCAAATGTAGACCCCACATGTCGGTGAGATGAGAGCTACCTCTCGCATTCTTTGCATAGTACCGCACACTCTTAGATGTGATTCTTTGTGAGGAGGAAAGTCTAGATGCGGATGATGTTGGGGTATTGTGGGCTTCTAGTAGGTATAATCGTTTAACTAATGATAGCACCAAGGCACTTCTAGAGAAATTTTGGGAGGATAATGTAGAGCTTCAACAATGTTCAAGAAAGCATTGCGAAAAAGAGTCTCAAAGGGTGTGTTTGTCAAACATGGGGCTTGCTTTCAGGTGATTCAAACTAAGTTATATACTCAGTTTGTGGAGGCACACTCTCACCTCAAGATTGGCCAAATATCCTTTGAGCGATGCAAGCCATGGTTTGTGCACTACTCTCATTAGCATGACACATGTTGTTGTTGATACCATGTGGAGTTTCAACTGTACTATGATTTTTTTTATTCCCTTAGTGGGAACAATGGGAGGCCTATTAGCCGATGAGATTTCATACACTCTCTTTTGTGTCCACGCGAGCCGGATGCCTTATACCATCACCGTTCGTGTGTCGAGGGGACGTGTAGTGTATGTGGGGGGTTGGTAGCACTATCTATGATTGAGGAGAATGTTAGTGACATTGAGGTAGTGCATTGGTAGCAATATGAGTATGTAGTGCACCAGCTCGATTGGGGGTCAATTGAGGAGGTTGCAGCTCATGGAGAAACATACTCCACGTGCATTGTTTTACTACTTTTAGAGAGCACATCTACCCTTATATATGACACACCCATTGTGCCAAGTGGCAGGACCGTCAGTTTCATGCATGCTTGGAGCAGTTTTCCATTGGTGTGGTTATCTCAATGGTGGACTTTGCTGAGAAATGTACATTCTAGCCCTACCAGGAGATACAATCTGAGTACTAATTTTTAGAGCAGGTATAATATCTTCAATTGCTTTGTGATGTAATAGATCACTTTTGATCATTTTATTAAGATAAAATTGTATTGCAATTTTAGGTGGCTATTTTGGTGCACATTAGCTATCATCATGTAGAGAAACACTTGGATGGAGTTGCTAGTACCCTTGGTACTTGTATCAATACCCCTAGTGCTTGTATCATTATCAGGGAGTACCATTTTTACATTAGTGATGATCAATCGCATGATGCACATTTTGTATCAACAAGGAGTACCATTTTTACATTAGTGATGATCAATCATATGATGCACATTTTGTATAACATTGTTTCTCCCTTCATGATGCATTTATGATGAATCGTGGAGTCACATGACATGAGCAGTGAATTTGGTCTGATGGATGTGGTGGTTAGTTCGAGTCTTCAAGGCAGTTCTATTGGCTCGGTGGCACTCGGAGACTGGTAGACAATTCATTTGGAGCTTTTTTGAGATTGACCTTGGAAACAGGAGCATGACGGTGCTGGTGCATGCGTGAAGTGCACTTTACGACATCACTAGCTTCGATATGATGCAGAGAGATTTAGAGATGCAAAGTAGGTGGTGGAGTGGTGTACAACACGGCACTTGAGTGTGGTAGCACGACCTCTTCTTATCCCTCGCATGATGCGAGAATGGTCAAGGGATATTTTTGGTGTGTGGATGTAGCACTATCGATTTCCTGGTGGTGGCATTTGACTACTAGTTCCAGGCACTTTGGGCTTCTACTCCATTCAGAGCACCTCTCGCACGACCCCACTATCTTCACACGACAGTTTAGATGCTTTTGTTGTGAAGCATGCATTGAGCGTCATTTTGGTGAGTGTCACGTCTGCATGGGCAGATCCTTGGAGTGATCGAGTGATTACATCGGAGATACATGTTGATGCTAGTGCCATGTTTGTAATTGACTATGATGAGCTTACAGATTTATTGACCATGGATGATGTCTTTGTTGTTATTGCCTCCGATGGCAATGATGAGTAGGTGGACTACTATTTGTTGAGATTCTCTATGCCAAGAGCACTCTCAACGAGAATGCCATGGTTGGTCATACTATTTTCAATAGGTTCATAGGCACGGGAGATACATTCAATTCTAGCAGTATGAGGTTGATCATGAGGCCTACATCTTCTCTCATCTTGTGATTGCGATCAAGCTTCATCTTAATCGAGTTTAGAGCCACAAAAGCAACGCTCGACCTCTTTGGCTCCTTCATGTAGATGAGAACTAAAGCATATTAGATGTTATGAGAGCTAGAGAGGGTGCTGATGATTAGTTTGATATCATCGTGAATTGTACTTTGCATTTTTATTATTATATTATTGGTGTCTCACTTTTTCTAATTGTAAGTTTGTATCTTTTGATGTCTATTTGTTTGGTGTTCAAATGTAAGAACAATGGGTGACCAAACTTTGCATGAGTGTATATGTGGACCCCACCCTCACTGTTGCAAAGTTTGGTCACCATTGGACCACGTTTGGTTGCAATGTGCATTGGAAAGGCCCAATTTTCAAGGGACTCTCTAAGGCCACAACACATCTCTAAGGCCACAACACATTGAAAATTTGGCCTTTGGCATGCACATTACACACAAATGTGGTCTGATGTATATCTTTGCAAGAGTGTATATGTGGACCCAACCTTCACTCTTAAAAAGTTTGGTCACCATCGGGCCACATTTGGTTGCAATGTGCATTGCCAAAGACCCAATTTTCAATGTGTTGTGGCCCTAAAGAGCACCTTGAAAATTGGGCCTTAGCTTAGGCATGCACATTGCAACCAAATGTGGTCCGATGGTGACCAAATTTTGCAAGAGTGTATATGTGGGCCCCACCATCACTCTTGAAAAGCTTGGTCACCATCGGAACACATTTGGTTGCAAAATGCATTGGAAAGGCCCAATTTTCAATGAGTTACAGCCTTAGAGAGCACCCTAGCCCCTTAAAGATTGGGCCTTTCCAACGCACATTGCAACCAAATGTCATCCGATGAGATGACCAAACTTTGTAAGAGTGAGGATAGAGAGTCTCCTAAAAACTGGGTCTTTGACACGTACATTGTAGCCAAATACGGTCTGATGGTGACCAAACTTTGCAAGTGTATATGCTGACCCCACCCTCACTCTTGCAAAGTTTGGTCTCACCATTGGACCATATTTGCATGTGCGTTGGAAAGTCCCAATTTTCAATGTGTTGTGGCGGCTTAGAGAGCACCCTTAAAATTTGGCTTTTGGTAGGCACATTGCAACCAAATGTGGTTTGATGGTGACCAAACTTTGCAAGAGTGTATATGTGGACCCCACCCTCAGTCTTGCAAAGTTTGGTCATCATCACCGTCGAGCTACATTTGGTTGCAATGTGCATCAGAACTACATTTGGTTGCAATGTGCATCATCACCGTCACCGTCGAACTACATTTGGTTGCAATGTGCATCAGAAAGGCCTAATGCAATGTGCATCATCACGGTCACCGTCTACATTTGGTTGCAATGTGCATCAGAAAGGCCCAATTTTCAAGGGAATCTCTAAGGCCACAACACATTGGACCACATTTTCAATGTGCATTGGAAAGGCTCAATTTTCAATGTGTTGTGGCCTTAGAGAGCACCCTGAAAATTGGGCCTTTGGCACGCACATTGCAACCAAACGTGGTTTGATGGTTACCTAACTTTGCAAGTGTGTATATGTGGACCCCACCCTCAGTCTTGTAAATTTTTGTCATCACCATCGGACCACATTTGGTGAAGGCCTAATTTTCAAGGGGCTCTCTAAGGCCATAACACATTGAAAATTGGGCCTTTGGCATGCACATTGTAACCAAATATGGTTTGAAACTTTGCACGAGTGTATATGTGGACCGCACCCTCACTTTGCAAATTTTTGTCACACCATGAAACCACATTTGTGTGCAATGTGCGTGCCAAAGGCCCAATTTTCAAGGGGCTCTCTAAGGCCACAGCACATTGAAAATTGGGCCTTTGGCATGCACATTGCAATCAAATGAAAGAGACAAAATATTAGGGGTGTTGTGTGTGTGAATACATGTGCATTATGTAGGTTTATGTATGTGTGTGAATGCATGTGCATTATATAGGTGTATGTGTGTGTTAATGCATGTGCATTATGTAGGTGTATGTGTGTGTGTGTGCTAGTGTGAGTGTGTGTGTGGGTACATGTGTGCCTTGGAGAGAGAGGCGGAAAGAGAGAGAGAGAGAGAGAGAGAGAGAGAGAGAGAGAGAAATGATACCCTTCTATGTAAACCAAAAGGGAATGATGTATAAATATAAGAGAATAATACATGGGACAAATCATGAAACTACAACATAAAGGTGCTAGCCGAGCTACTCTAGGCTTAGCCACTAGAAAATAATAAAAAAACCATCATAAAATGACTACAAAGTAAGTGCTAACCCAGCTACTTTGGGTTTTGTCATTATCTCTATCCAAATCTACAAAACAACCTCGCTGTCAAGGAGCCTCTATAACTCACTATAATAGTAGAATCCCATTGTATATCCTCCACCCTAGGTGGACGTAGTAGTACGCTTGTCCGTACCACCTCAAGAGCCCTTTGTGCCTCTCTCTTTAGTAGTATGCTTGTCCACCTTGGGTGCACGTAGTAGTATGCTTGTCCATACTACCTCAAGAGCCCTATGTGTCTCTCTCTCTCATGATGCTCACAGTTTGGCCTATCTCTCTAGCCAAAGAGTGAAGTTAGCATGCACATGTGTCTCCCACTCCACACGTGTAATCTACTCAACTATCATGACTCTATGTCGATAAGTCTCGATAGATGTGCCTCTAGGTCCAGCACCACCAACGTGCTCAAGTGCTGCATTGAAGTAACCTTCCATCTCAATCCCATCTAGGGTCTCTATCTTTACTGTAATGATTACAAGTAGTATTTCAACTTGCGAGAGAGAGAGAGAGAGAGAGAGAGAGAGAGAGAGAGAGAGAGAGAGAGAGAGAGAGAGAGAGAGAGAGAGAGAGAGAGAGCTAGAGCTTGGGAGCAACAAATGGACACTTTCTTACTCCTTGAAAAATATCAAAATAATTACAAGTTAATTTAGCTTAATTTAGTTGTAAGGTATCACGCAGCATGAAATTTGAAACATCAACATTATTTTTGAAGCAAAATCATGTGGATACACATCATAAAATGACAAAAACCTTTAAGGCAAAGAAAGACACAAATAGGTCTACATTAATAGCCCTATGACTAGCCTACATTACTTAGTAGTTACAAATCGTAACTACTCATTTGCAGTTGTAGTTTAAAACAATGGGCATATTGGTATTCAAACACACCAAAAAGGTAAAATTTATACATTTGAAAATAGCTACTTCATTTTTCTCA